>NC_091769.1:70032011-70335041 GCF_029378745.1 Bos indicus
AGCAGGAAGGAGGCAAGTTGTTTGAACATTCCCATGGTAATCATTTCTGCCCCAACACGGACATCGGGATGGTTTGTTGTTTGCTTTTCACATATATTCTCCGTTGCCTATGTGGAGTCCCAAAGGATGAAGAGCTTCTTGGAATAATGATGTACTGGTAGTAGTTTATTTTAGTGCTCATTCTGTATTTTCTACATTTTGGTGGACAGTTGACTACAAAATTCAAGATTTGGCAGGAATAGATCCTCTGAAGAAATGGGAAGGAAGGAAGGAGACAGGCAGGAAGGACCCAGAATAAAATAAAATAGAGAAACTCTCCTCCTAAGTGGAAAGTTCTGCCAAAATTTGAAGGAATTTTTCCTTTTAATGTAAATGGAAGGGTAGCATTTATTAATGCTTTGTCAACAGGATAATGCATGTCACATTACAAAGTAAATAGACATGCTTGTGTTGGCTCACTGTTGCAGCACACATGGCCAATTAAAACAATACTGAAATACCCTCTGTATGGGTGGGTGCTCAGTCACGTCTGAGCTCAGTTGTGTCTGTTTCTTTGCAATGCCCATGGTCTGTAGTCTGCCAGGCTCCTTTGTCCATGGGATTTTCCCAGCCAGAATACTGTAGTGGGTAGCCATTTCCTCCTCCAAACAATTTTCCCAACGCAGGAACTGAACCCACATCTCCTGCATCTCTTTCATTGTAGGGGGATTCTTTACTGCTGAGCCATCAGAAAATATCCTCTAGCTTAGACATGAAAGTGAGTTCACAATTCCTATTTATAATGTGCTTATTCTTGGTATAACCATCTCTCCCCCATAACTGTCTCTATTATTTGCCACTTTCTGAACATTTAGATTAATTGTCTCCCTTAGAATCTGTGGGGGACTGGTGCCAGGACCCCCGAGGACACCAAAATCCGTGGATGCTCAGGTCCCTTATATCAAATGGCCTAATACAATGGGCCCTCCTTTATCTGTAGGTTCTGCATCTATTGATTCAAACAGTTACAGACTGAATTCCAGACCCCACAGATAAGGAAGGCTGATGGAACCTGCCCATTTCTGATTGTGTTTTCTTTCCTGTTTAGAGATAGTCTGGCACGTGCATATCTGGTTCGTACCTGAACACCAACATTGACTTGTTCTCTGAGAATAAGCAAGCTCTTTTACATCTTTGACTCCGTTTCCGTGTGTGTGAAGGAGGATTGCTTGTCACTCCCTTGCAGAGTGGCTGAGAGCACTTAGCAACACTGCCAGTGACCTGCCTGGCCAACAGCAGATGCTCCAAACAGGCCAGCTACCATTTTACTAGCACACCATAAAGCCCTTGTGGCAGGGCCTGAGTCACCAACCTCAGACCTCTCCAGTGTTTGACATATGACCCAAAATGCTTGCTTTGTAATGCTCTGGCTGCCAACTCAGGGTATTTCCATTGTTTCTTTAGAAAGGAACTTTGATGCTTACCTTCATTAAGAAAATTTACAAGCAGACACCACATGCGACTTTTCCCCATCATTATAAAAGTTGTATATATCTTCTTTAGTAAAATGTCTCTCCATGTCTTTTGTTTATTTTGAATTAAAGTGTTTGGTGGTTTTTTTTGTTGTTTTTTTTTTTACTGTTGAACTTTGAGGTTTTTTAAATTAATTTATTTTTTATTGGAGGATAATTGCTTTACAGAATTTTGCTGTTTTCTGTCAAACCTCAACATGAATCAGCCATATATATACATATATCCCAGTGTATTCTAGATACTATTCCATTGGTGAATATGTGGTTTGCAATTATTTTCTCTGAATCTATAGCTTGTCTCTTCATCATCTTAACATAATCATAGAACAAAAGTTTTTAAATTTGATGAAGTCCAATGTATCAATTTTTCCTATTTAGTTCATTCTTTTACTGTCAAGTCTAAGAACTATTTGTCTAGCCCTAAACACCCAATATAGTCTTCTATATTTTTTCTAAAAGCTCTCTAAATGTTAGGTTTTACATTTAAACCTGTGATCTATGACAAAAAATTTTCAGATAGAAACTGTTCTACTCCAACATAACACCACAGGAAAAACTGTAGATCCCCCCTCATTCATTCCAGCAAAGGCTAAGTGGACAGCCCAGACCTCCATCCTCAGCAGGCTCGAATGAGGCACACCAAAACCCCGGCCAGGGTGGTATCAGAGAAGGCCAAGAAGGAAGCCAGTCTTTTTATCCTTGTCAGTAGCAAGTCTCCTCTCTTCTCCCCTGCTGACCTCTCACTCTGTTAGTGGGGACTGAGTGAGACCTATACTTCTACCTTCACCAGAAAGAAGAAGGCATCCCTCCTCCTCCTCACTAGGGTGGTGTCAGAGGTGGCCTAGTAGACAGTCAAGACTTTTACCATCACCCATTGGTAACGAGGTCACCACCACTGCAGTGTCAGTTAGTGGAGACCACTTTGGGAGTTGAACCTCCCATCCATCAGTAATGAGGAGCCCCCTCCCTCTGGTATCAACTGAAGCTCAGGGGGAAACCCGGACATCCACCTCCACCCAGCAAAAACGAAGCAAAGAGCCTCCCTTCCCTGCCAGAGTGGTGTCAGATAAAGTCAGTTAAAATAGAAGGCTTAAGTAAGATTCAGAGTCTCATAATATAATCTAAAAAGCCTCATCAATTCAATTGAAAAATCGATTGTCATATCAAGAACCAGGATGTCATATCAAGAACCAGGAAGATCTCGAACTGGATGAAAGCAATTAAAATATGTCAACACCAAAATGACAGAGATGTTAGAATTACCTGACACAATTTTTGAAGCAGCTATGATCATAATACTTCAACAAGCAATTACGAATACTCTTAAATGAAAAAAAAAGGAAAACCTCAGCAAAGAAATAGAAGAGCTAAGAGGAAGTTTACAACTGAAGATTTCTATTCTTCTACCTTGTAAGTCACTGATTTTTTTCCCTCTGGTTTCTTCTATTCAGTTATTGAATAATTGGAAACAACTAATGACACCACCCTTACGGCAGAAAGTGAAGAGGAACTACAGAGCCTCTTGATGAAAGTGAAAGAGGAGAGTGAAAAAGTTGGCTTAAAGCTCAACATTCAGAAAACTAAGATCATGGCATCCGGTCCCATCACTTCATGGCAAATAGATGGGGAAACAGTGTCAGACTTTATTTTTGGGAGCTCCAAAATCACTGCAGATGGTGACTGCAGCCATGAAATTAAAAGACGCTTACTCCTTGGAAGGAAAGTTATGACCAACCTAGAAAGCATATTCAAAAGCAGAGACATTACTTTGCCAACAAAGGTCCATCTAGTCAAGGCTATGGTTTTTCCCGTGGTCATGTATGGATGTGAGAGTTGGACTGTGAAGAAAGTTGAGCGCTGAAGAATTGATGCTTTTAAACTGTGGTGTTGGAGAAGACTCTTGAGAGTCCCTTGGACTGCAAGGAGATCCAACCAGTCCATTCTGAAGGAGATCAGTCCTGGGTGTTCTTTGGAAGGACTGATGCTAAAGCTGAAACTCCAGTACTTTGGCCACCTCATGCGAAGAGTTGACTCATTGGAGAAGACTCTGATGCTGGGAGGGATTGGGGGCTGGAGGAGAAGGGGACGACAGAGGATGAGATGGCTGGATGGCATCACCGACTCGATGGACATGAGTTTGAGTGAACTCCGGGAGTTGGTGATGGACAGGGAGGCCTGGAGTGCTGCAATTCATAGGGTTGCAAAGAGTTGGACACGACTGAGCAACTGAACTGAACTGAACTGGAGACTGAAAAAAATAAACTGATCTAAATCTGCACAGGAAAAAGTACTGAAATTTAAGAAGTTTTGAGGTGTAAGAGATTGTGTTACCACTGTAAGGGCAGTGGACCTCCTCCATCCATGGGATTTCCCAGGCAAGAATACTGGAGTGGGTTACCATTTCCTTTCCTATGGTAACTAGAGGTCTAGAAATATGCTTCTATTGCTTCATTAGCTATGTCCTCCTCATTGGTTCTCTAGTTTCTTATCCTCTCCTAGTCCAGTGGACTAAATGAACAAATTAAGCAAAAGTAAATAAACAAAGTAGAATAAAAATAGAATACTTTTCACCTTTAATATGGCCTCTTTGTTTGGTGGGATCAATTTCACCAAGAAGAAAGGAATCATTGGCATTCAGGAGATACTGACGCTAAGGTCAGTAACTATTGAGGAGTGTTCCTTACTTTTGCGTATCCATTCTTTTCAAAAATCCTCTAGCAGCTACCATTCCTTTAGGAAACACACAAATTTGATGCATAACACTGTCCACCAAACTTCCTTAACCACTCCATCGCTATAACATCGAGAGTTGCTTGTAAGGTTAAACACATGAATTATTAAAGAGAGAAAAGACACTGTGTAATCAACTTTCACCAGAAGAAAGCCACCTTTTACAAAATGTCAGAACAGCATGAAACAAAGACACATCAAATAAATGAAACCTCCGCTCCACCAGCACAGCCCCAGAAAAAAGTGAGTCTCCCAGCACGCACCTCCAACCCTGCACTCTCAAAAGCTGCAGGGTGGCACTAGAAAGCTAGGAGACTAGGTATTCTTTTCTCTCTTAACAGAAACAAGTTCTTCTAGAAAGAAACTGCAGCAAGCTACCTTTCTTAGATTCTTAACAGAGAGTGTGTTTTGTAAAGAGATGGGGGAAGATTTACTGTATTCTTCACCTCTAAAAAAACTTCCTCTCTAAAAAAACGGTGGTGTTAGCAAAACTCCAAGTGCAGAACATTTTCTTCTCAACTCTAATTATAGGTCTGAAATTCAGGCAAAATGCAGACAAAGAGACTCTGGAGGAGCCATGAGAAAGTGTCACAAGTTAATACAATGTGATTCCCTTCCCTGCCTTTTGGCTCTCAAGTGCTCATTGAGAACCACACTAGTTTCCTACAGAGTAATGGACAGACCCAAGCTAAGGGAAATTATGCAGCAAATTTGGGGGTGGGGGCTTGGTGTCTGCTGACTTCCTTCTTTGCAGCTGCCTTCAAGTTTCCCCATTCAGTGTTCCACGACTCTCTCCTTCACCTCCCTCCCAAGTTCCTCATTGTCTCTGACTCTGATTCCCACCAGGTAGCAACACCAGGCATTGTCCAGACTTTTGATGTATCACTCACTCCTATGACCTATAAAAATGATGCCATTGTTTCTCTCCTGCTCAGAGGTGCTGTGGTCAGTTAGCCAGCTCAATGGGAAAACCCAGATAAATGCATTCCAATTAAGCTGAAACAAGCTTAAGGTGTTGCTTCTCCCAGGCCAAATGTATATTAATAGAGTGCAGGTGACTTATAGGTAGGAAACAAACTCCTGAGGATGAAATTTCAGATATCAGAGGCAGGTCAATGTGAGAAATACTTGCAGGGTGCCCCCAACCAACAATGTTTAAAAAGCAGTCTTGTGATCTGGCTGTACCTCAAGTCTAACAGTGCCTGCCAAGACATAAAGAAAGGAAGAGGAGCAGAACCAGAAGGATGCCTTCCCCAGGGAAGCTCTGAAGTGGTAATTCAGAGAAAAAAATTAGAAATGAATGTAAAGTCAAGAAAAACATTTTTGTGATTTTTCACTTTGTAAGAAAACAAAGTAGCAAAATCAGAGATAATGTTAGACCTGAAGGGAACCATAGAAATTGTGGATGAAGAATGTCACCTGCCATACTGCAGAGTTCCCTGTGTACCCTAAGGGGATTCAGGCTGGAAAAAAACTAGGATACTAGCCCTAGACAGTTAAGATGCCTATCAAAGGAATGATTTGAATGAACCCAGACTCTTGCATCTTCTCATACATAGACAAGCACTAAATTCATTAACTTGAGATGTCTGGTTTTTCTTTAAATCGCAGTAATCTTCTGAATATCTGATTTTTGTTGCAAAAACTCCTATATGTTCTTGCTTCTCTCTTACCTCTTCTGAACAGTCTATCAGAGCTGGGAGGCTGTCTCCCAGTCTTAAGTCCTCAGTATGTCCACAAATAAAACATGATTCTCAACTTTTAGATTGTGCCTTTTTTCAGTCAACAAATTCAATTGTTTTACCCCTCTGTGCAAAGAAGAAAACTGAAGCCCAGAATCTTGCCCAAGACTACAGAGTGAATCAGTGTCAGAACCAGGATCAGAACTCAGATCTGATTGCCAGTCCAGCTCTTCTAGTACACCTTATTGGTGGTGTCCAGATTCATAGACTAGATACCCAGAGATGAGAAAAATAACTTTCCAATGCTTTTGTCTATACTTCTTACATTATCATACTTGAATTTTGAATTTGTCATATTTCACTTTATCCCTTTCTAGAGTCAAAAGAGGACTTATAATCAATCTTCACAAAACTGTCTGACAAATATCAAACTAAAAAGAAAGACATAGGACAAGTAGATTCTCTACAAGGCATGTGCAGACGTGCCAGCCAGCTGGCTTGGTGATGTGAATTTGGAAAATAGTCTGTGAGAAATGAGAAACTATAAGTACAAGTCACATAAAAATGAAATTAGTCCTTTCCACGTAGCTAAGGGGAAAACAGCAATCTACTGCATCAAACAGAAATGGGTGACACCCCCTCCTCCCCTTTGAACATTATATTGTTTCTTCTGACTGTGAGAGCTCCAATTGCCCGGGATTTGTGGCTCCTCCACTCTCTGGTCACCAATTATCTCACAGCTGCTTCTCTATCAAAGAAAACACCCCGAGCCCCACACTGACTTTATATGAAATGAAGCACAAAGCACAATAGAGAACCAAAAATGCCCGAAGGAAATTGTTTGAGTTTGGGATAACAAAGCCAGTATTAATCTTCCCAATCCCCTCCCCAACCCCCAAACATGTGCAAAATTCTGTATGTGAAGGATGAGAAGTAAACTACCATCTGTGGGGTAGACTTCAAGTTCTATAGGAGTACGATCAACAGAAGCCCTAATTTATTCTTGCCAGTTCCCTGTGTCCTTCCAGGAGATCTTCATTCTTTCTCTTATCCATCTCACTGCTTTGCTGACATGGTTAAAATATTCCAATCTATTATGAGGGATGTGTCCTCCTTTACCACCTTCTCCCTGTTTTCCATTCATGTAACTCGAGGACAAATATTGTCATGTCAACTTGCTAGAGTTGGCAGTGTTAGATTGTTTGTTTAGCCAAAACTTTCCACAGTTTTTATGATGAGAATATCTCTAGTTCTTGTTTGCTGATGGATTCCTCCTTCACTTTATCCCTTCTCAAAACATTACATTTTTCAGGCAAACGAACAGAGGCTGACTTCAAACCATGATCTATAGACAGTGGGACCAAACACTCAGAACATTTCCAGTTCATTCCTGTTGTCCCATTCTGTGAATACAGCACTCCCAGTCACTCAACAAGTGTCTCTGGATGAAGTATACAGTCATCCTCATATATATTTATACACATGAACATGAAGATGTCAAAACTCTGTTGGGAAAAAAATAAAGTCACCTGCTGCTGCTGCTAAGTCACTTCAGTCATGTCCGACTCTGTGCGACCCCATAGATGGCAGCCCACCAGGCTCCCCCGATCCTGGGATTCTCCAGGCAAGAACGCTAAAGTCACCTAATAGAGTGTAAAGTACAATCCCATTTGTGTAAAAACACAAATTCAAATCTGTGTGACGCATGTGCACTGCCATGGGCATATATGTTTACGTGTAGGTGATTCACTTTGCTGCGGACAGCAGACGCTAACACAACACTGTAAAGCAACTAAACTCCAATAAAAATTAATTTTAAAAACGTTGAAGGAACTCATTGCCAAAAAAAATACGTATGTATAAAAGTGACGAAAGACTCTGCAATGAATACCTTAAAGAAATAAGAATTGAGAGTGGAGGAGGTGAAGAGTTTTCTTTATGTCAATCTATTTGATTTCTTAAAAATAACAGGTATTTATTTTATAATAATAGAAGAATGATCTACGGACTGAAGGTTTAGAATTTCTGTAATGCAAATATTTAATTACCAAGGTTAGTATTTTATCAGCTTATTTACCTGCCCCAAATGGTAAACCAAATAGAGCGTAGCAGCAGTCAGTACCGTGAAATACGATAGAGAGTGACCTCTGCCCCACCCAACCCCCATTTTCTGTCCTTTTTCTCTCCTCTTACGTGTGTGTATATGCACACACATGTGCATGCACTCAGTTGCTCAATCGTGTGGGACCCTTGCAATCCCATGGGCTGTAGCCCACCAGACTCCTCTGTCCATGGGATTTTCCAGGCAAGAATACTGCAGTGGGTTGCCATTTCCTTCTCCAGGGCATCTTCCTACCCCAGGAATCGAACTTGTGTCTCCTGTGTCTCCTGCATCGCAGGCAGATTCTTTACCACTGAGCCATCAGGCAAGCCCCGCTCCATCTTATATGGGTGAGAGAGAACAATTAGGTACATAAAGTAAGAATAATAAAATTCACTGGTAAATGAATGGTGACATGACGGACTTGAACCGACCTGGGATGGGATTCCCGCCAGGCATGTCTCATGACTAGCCTTCACTTCTCTCTCCCTTCCTGCCTACTTCTCCCCTCAAGACACACGTGCATCCTGACTTTTCTCTGGCTACAGTTATGGACAGCACATAATACAATGTGTAACACTCCCAGCTGAATAGAAACCATGGATGTAGATTAAAGAAGAGCTCTGCACTTCTGATGCAATATGGATTTCATCCTCTAGAATTACAAGACATTCTAGAAGTAACACTAAAAAAAGATGTCCTTTTCAGCACAGGAGATTGGAATGCAAAAGTAGGCAGTCAAGAGATACCTGGAGAACCAGGCAAGTTTGGCTTTGGAGTACAAAATGAAGGTCAAAGACTAACAGACTTTTGTCAAGAGAACACACTGCTCATAGCAAACACACTTTTCCAACAATGCAGGACATGACTCTTCACATGGACATCCCCAAATGATAAATACTGAAATCAGATTGATTATATTCTTTGCAGCCAAAGATGGAGAAGCTCTATACACTCAGCAAAAACTAGACCTGGAGCTGACTGTGGCTCAGATCATCATCTCCTTATTGCAAAATTCAGGCTTAAATGGCAGAAAGTAGGGAAAACCACTAGGCAATTCAAGTATGATCTAAATCAAATCCCTTATGATTATACACTGGAGGTGATGAATTGATTCAAAAGATCAGATCTGGTAGACAGAGTTCCCGAGAACTATGGATGGAGGTGTATAACACGGTATAGGAGTCAGTGACCAAAACCATACAAAACAAAAAGATATGCAAGAAGGCAAAGTGGTTGTCTGAGGAGGCTCTACACACAGCTGAGAAAAAAGAGAAGCAAAGAGCAAGGGGGAAAGGGAAAGATACATGCACTGAATGCAGAGTTCCAGAGAATCGCAGGAGAGATGAGAAGGCCTTTGTAAATGAACAGTGCAAAGAAGTAGAGGAAAACAATAGAATGGGAAAGATTAAAGCTCTCTTCAAGAAAGTTGGGGATGTCAAGGGAACATTTCATGCAAGGATGGGCCCCATAAAGGACAGAAATGGTAAGGACCTAACAGAAGCAGAAGAGATTAAAAAGAGGTGGCAAGAATATACAGAAGAATTATACAAAAAAGATCTTAATAACACGATAACCACAATGGTGTGGTAACTCACCTAGAGTCAGACATCCTGGAGTCTAAAGTCAAGTGGCCCTTAAGAAGAATTACTACAAACAAGGCAAGTGGAAGTGATGAAATTCCAGCTGAGCTATTTCAAATCCTAAAAGATGATGCTGTTAAAGTGTTGCACTCAGTATGTCAGCAAATTTGGAAAACTCAGCAGTGGCCACAGAACTGGAAAAGGTCGGTTTTCATTCCAATCCCAAAGAAGGGAAATGACTGAGAATGTACAAACTATCCTACAATTGCACCCATTTAGCATGCTAGTAAGTTTATGCTTAAAATCCTTCAAGCTAGGCTTCAGTAGTAAGTGAACCAAGGACAAGCACAGTTTAGAAAATGCAGAGGAACCAGAGATCAAATTGCCAACATCTGTTGGATCACAGAAAAAACAAGGGAATTCCAGAAAAACATCTACTTCTGCTTCATTGACTGCACTAAAGCCTTTGACTGTGTGGATCACAAGAAACTGTGGGAAATTCTTAAAGAAATAGGAATACCAGACCACCTTACCTGTCTCCTGAGAAAACTGTGTGGGTCAAAAAAGCAACAGTTAGAACCAGACATGGAACAACTGACTGGTTCAAAGTTGGGAAAGGAGTACAACATGGCTGTATATTATCACCCTGCTTATTTAACTTATTTGCAGAGTACATCATGTGAAAAGCCAGACTGAATGAATCACAAGCTGGAATTAAGACTGCCAGGAGAAATATAGACAATCTTAGATATGCAGATGATACCACTTTAATAGAAAAAAGTGAAGAGGAACTAAAGAGCCTCTTGATAAGAGTGAAAAAGCTGGCTTAAAACTCAACATTAAAAAAAAATCTAGGATTATGGCATCGAGTTCAATCATTTCATGGCAAACAGATGGAGAAGCAATGGAAACTGTGACAGACTTTATTTTCTTGGGCTCCAAATCACTGTGAATGGTGACTGCAGTCATGAAATTAAAAGACAATTGCTCCTCGGAAAGAATGCTATGACAAAACTGGACAGCATATTAAAAAGTAAAGACATTGCTTTGCCAACAAAAGTACATATAGTCAAAGCTATGTTTTCTCCACTAGTCATGTATGGATGTGAGTGTTGGACCATAAAGGTTGAGCACTAGAAACTGATGCTTTCAAATTGTGGTGCTGGAGAAGACTCTTGAGAGTCCCTTGGACTGCAAGGAGATCAAACCAGTCAACCCTAAAGGAAATCAACCCTGAATATTCATTGGAAGGACTGATGCTAAAGCTGAAGCTCCAATACTTTGGTCACCTGATGCAAAGAGCTGACTCATTGGAAGAGACACTGATGCTGGGAAAGATTGAAGGCAAAAGGAGAAGAGGGCGGCAGAGGATGAGATGGTTAGATAGCATGACCAACTCAATGAACATGAATCTGAGCAAACTCTGGGACGTAGTGAAGGACAGGGAAGCCTGGTGCACTGCAGTCCATGGGTTCACAGAGTTGGAAATGACTTAGCAACGGAACAACAGCAACCAGGGGAAAATAACATCCCTCCATTTCCCTGCTGGTATCAACCACAGAAGGTCAATGAAGCAAATTCTCTCCTATTACTTTTGGCGTGTAGTGCAGTAAGTTTGGTATCTCATTCACAGACCCTACACATTGCTGGGTTCCCTACAGCACAAAGCCCTTAAGCTGTGGGGTGAATAAAGCCAGTTACTTGGTCTCCTTGTTTAATCAGTAAGGTACCTTTCCCTTTTATATGCTGTTTCTTCTCTTATTGAAAACAAGAGAACACCGCTGTTGCCAGTCAGTTGAGTGGTTGAGTCAGCCAAGAAGGGTTTGGCAGAAGATTCCTTTCTGCTCTGGCACATCGCCATTTATTTGAAAAGGTAGCTGGAATGCATCTCTTCATTGAAATCAATGTAGATTGCTTAACACAAATATTGACAAAATGAAATAGAACCAAATGGGAAAAAAAACTTTGGGGATTTTAGACCTATATAATCAATAGTCAGCTAAAACCTTCCTCTTAAAATTGCATTAAGGACAAAGTATAACATGAATCAGGAAGAAATTACAGCAATTATCTCTCATTGAGTGTTCCTGAAGCAAGAAATAAAGTCTTAGCATGAAAATATAATTAAAATACCTTAACAGTTTGAGCAGAATAGGTCTGTTTAAAGAACATGACATTTTGCCACGGTCACCAGGGGTTTGCCCTCAGTCTCTATCTATATATATATTTTTTATTTCTATAAATTTCAGTCAAAGTCCAATTACACGAATGATGCAGGTTATTGATTCATTCTGACAAAAAATCAACAAAGAAAATTTAAAGTGTGGGGGCCCTCATGGCCAAGTCCTAAGTGAGCTAGGCTCCTTGCTTTGAGGCTTTGGAGCATCCTTATTAAACAATTTCCAGAGAGGCTCAAGCACACAAAAAGAGCCTACTTCCTTCCTGCTTTTCCCTTAGAAAGGCATTTTCTCTTTCTCATCCAAGACACACAGTACAGTTGTCTTGACCCCAAATTTACAGGCTGGTTCATTCGCCTGAAGGCAAACATCACCTGAGCAAGGTTTTCCTAACAGGGTATCCATTCTCTCATCTGCTTTCACTGCCCTGGCCAGGGTCACACTCATGCACTTCATGAAGCATCTTGACACACAGTTACATTTAAAATGAAAGGAGATCCAAGACATGGAAATGATCATATCCAATCTCTTACCAGACACTGCAGTTGATGCCTTTCTTCTCTTGAAGTACCAAGTCCAGAAACTGAGCTAGATCCTTCCAGGATCTCCGTCGCCCTCTAGTTGTTGGATGTATTTGATCACCGCAAGCACCTCTCACCCGGTGAAGACGCTGTCCAAGCACCCGCGTCAGCAAAACACAAGCTGGCCTCAATTCTCCTTAGGGTCAATAGCTTTCAGGTGGGTTTTCCAAATTTTAGGCCTCATTCCATAGATTGTTTGGGCAAATTGGAAGAGAAAAGGTTGCTACACCTCCCCTAACAACCATCCTCCTCATCACTGCCAGGTGGTGAGGAGGATGGTTGTAACAGCTGCAGGCCAGCCTCCAGTTCCCGAGGCAGGTGAGGGGTGGGGGTACCTCTCCTGCCACTCTCTTCCTCACTCACTCTGAAATCACACTGGCTTCTTTTCTGTTCCTCAAACACCTAAAGCTCATACCCAGACTGTCTCATGATGGACCTGTTGTGATTACTTGGCTCTGGGCTCAGAGGGCATCCCTCAGGGAGGCCTTCCTGCTCACCCACTAAACAGGATTGCTTCTCCACTTCCTGGGTTGAGTATCCTAGAAGCAAACCCTGAGCTGCGGATTCATGTGCAGGTGGTTTATTAAGGATGCACCACCCAGGGAAACCAGTGAGGGAGGGAGGCGCAGGGACACAGGGTGAAACGTTAGAACAAGCCAGGCGAGGGAGTGAACTGAGGCAGAGGCCCAGCCTCAGCTTGATCCCATGGGAGCTCTGGGGTCAGTTAGGCCTGAGAGTTTGCCTGGACGAGTTGCAAGGGAGCTGGGCTTGCGCACTCCTGTACCGGTCAGTCAGTCATTGGGCAAAGCTGGCTGCAGGACGGTAATGTGAACAGAAGCTCCCGGCACCCCTAGCTCTCTCTCCTGCCCAGGAAGTGGCTCCAGCAAGACAAAGGCAGACCTTTGAAGAGTCGAGGGTGTGGGCTGTGGGAGGGCAAACGCCAGCCGCACAAGGCACCGGCTCACAGCAAACGCACCAATAGCACTTACTCACCTCCAACCCCACCACTCTCCAACGTGCATCCTTGCTTTGTTTTCTTTTTTTTATTTTATTTAACTTTACAATATTGTATTGGTTTTGCCATATATCAAAATGAATCTGCCACAGGTATACATGTGTTCCCCATCATGAACCCTCCTCCCTCCTCCCTCCCCATACCATCCCTCTGGGTCGTCCCAGTGCACCAGCCCCAAACATCCAGTAGCGTGCATCGAACCTGGACTGGCAACTCATTTCATATATGATATTATACAGATTTCAATGCCATTCTCCCAAATCATCCCACCCTCTCCCTCTCCCACAGAGTCCAAAAGACTGTTCAATACATCTGTGTCTCTTTTGCTGTCTCATATACAGGGTTATTGTTACCATCTTTCTAAATTCCATATATATGCGTTAGTATACTGTATTGGTGTTTTTCTTTCTGGCTTACTTCACTCTGTATAATAGGCTCCAGTTTCATCCACTTCATTAGAACTGATTCAAATGTATTCTTTGTTTTCTTAAGTGCCCTTAGCACTATCCGAGATTATCTTGTTTATAAACATATTTACTTATTGTCTGTCTTCCCAACTAGAGTAACATCCCCTTGAGAGCAAAGATCCGTCTGTCTTGTTCACTGCCCAGTCCCAGGGGAGAACCAGTGTCTAGAACATGGAGGATGCTCAACAAATTTTTGTTGAATAAATGAATGCATCAGGCTGACATGCTCTGACATGCTACACACCCGCATGGGACCCAGAGGAGGCTAGGCTGACTAGTGCTGACTGAATGCTGCTGCTGCTGCTGCTGCTAAGTCACTTCAGTCGTGTCCGACTCTGTGCGACCCCATAGACGGCAGCCCACCAGGCTCCCCCGTCCCTGGGATTCTCCAGGCAAGAACACTGGAGTGGGTTGCCATTTCCTTCTCCAGTGCATGAAAGTGAAGAGTGAAAGTGAAGTCGCTCAGTTGTGTTCGACTCTTTGTGGCCCCATGGACTGTAGCCTGCCAGGCTCCTCTGTCCATGGGATTAGGCTGACTTTTTTACAGTGAGTACATGATAACAACTCCTGTCCAGAAGGACCCCATGGGATGAGGCATTCTAAGCACTTGTCACCTGCTTGAACACAGCAATAAAGGGGTTGTTGTCCCCTAATGGGGCTAAGTCCTCCTGAAAAGTTCTCTCATGGGTAACCAATAGCAGAGCTGTTGCTCATGCTTAATAATATTCATGATACTGACTGAGAGGGTGGGTGCAGAAAGTTGGAGGCTGATAAGTAATCACCTCTTTCTCTTCTCTGACTTCTGAGAAAAAGAAAAAGACACTAAAATGATGGAGGATCAACAAGTCCATCTGATTCCTGACCAGCTTGATTGCTGATATGGATGAGACAACTTGGGTCTACAGTCACAGCTGGGGTCTGCCTACTTTACCTGAGCATTGAATTACCCACCCCAAAGCACAGAGACACAGGCTCCAAAGGGAGCACTCTACTGGAAGGAGCAGCAAGACATGCTTCAGAAAGAGAGAAGGGAGACGTGATCATGAGTCACACCCAATTTCCCAGTTTCAAGGACCAGATAGGACTGGGGAGGTGTGGGGAGACTGAGTGAGAGTGATGGAGGGAAGGCTAGAAGTTAGCATCCCATTATTTTTCTTTCTTGGAGTCAGATGTTGCTTCTTGAAATAGAATGTAACCTCCCTCAAGGATTTCTCTGTTTTATTCACTGCTAAATCCCAAGCCCCTAGATCTCAGTAAATACCCACTGAAGAATGAATGACTAGAAACACGAAAACTAGAGGAAAGGATTTTTCCCAACAGTAAGAAGTTCTTTGCAATCATTTCTACAGCTCAACTACCTATCCATTTGTTCAATTGGAAGTACCAGATATAAAAGAGCAGTACTGTATTGTCTGTCTTTGTTGAAAGGGGTCTTGATGGCTTTAAAAATCAGTCAAAACACCGAATACATGCCCTGAGGGGTCTTGGAGAGACTGTAGGAAGAGGCTTATTGGACCCCAAGCCATTAACCTGAGCTCTCCTTTAGGATCAGGCAAAAGATAACAAGTTACCAAATCTTCTGGACCCTACTTTTATCATTTACAAAATGGCCTCTACTAGTCTTATCTTCCTTAGAGTCTAGAAAACAAAGACCAAGAATAGGCATGGTGTTGGTAGAATGATTATCTATCCAATCAATTCTAGGGTCCATGTCCCTACAGTTCAGTTGGTGTTCCATTTATTGTTACTACTGAAAGGTTGTTGTTGAATCATGCGAATACACCGGGATTCTTGGCCCCCGGAGGAGAAGAATTCAATCCGGGGCCAGAGACGAGGCTTGATCGCTCAGAGCTTTTGTGTAGTAAAGTTTTATTAAAGTATAAAGGAGATAGAGAAAGCTTCTGACATAGGCATCAGAAGGGGGCAGAAAGAGTACCCACTTGCTAGTGTTAATAATGAGGTTATATAATCCAAAGAATGTCTGGAGGTTGTAAAGACCTCCTCCGACCTACTCCCATAATTTACATTTTAAGATAACACTGCCCTCAGGCAAGATACATCCTTGTAAAGACCAGGTATACTCCCATAATTAACATTTTAAAATAACAGAAGGTTGAATCCAAAGACTGTCCTTAGGCAGGATACATTATTGGTATATAATCCTAAGGAATGTGGAGAAAGAAAAAAAGTTTGTCCTTTTTTCCTCCTTGAGAATTCCAGACCCCTCTCTCTTTGGGGACCCCTAGACTCCCTATCAACCTGCCTAGGAACTGACTCTCTCACTACTAATACTTTGCCATGTCCATACATCCTGTTTCTTCCAGGGATGTAAACCAACTGGAAAAATTTTGTACAGTCACAATAATTACTAATTCATTCCTATAATCCAAAAACTCTGCACTATTTCAGGAATTTTTTAAAAATCCAATTTAAAATTAGGATTTTGATCTTGAAAGTAATGGTATTAAAGCCAATTCCTAATATCAAAAATTGATTTAGAAAGAAGTTTGAATTGAATCAGCAGTATGTGTACTTGGAATAAATGTAGGGAGTTATGAAAACATCTCTGCAAAGATCTATATATTAAGTTTCAGTTTTGTTCTTTACTGTATCTCTGAATTACAGACATGCTGAATTCAGACCTCCATTTAAGCATTCTCATTTTTGTTAGTTTAGATTCTGTACCAAATAGATATTCTCCAAGGAATGCTCAGCATATTCATTGGAACTTCTCTTTTAGTCATTTCAAATGCAAAAAGGAGGGCCATTTTTAAGCTTAAAAAACATAACAAAGATACTACGAGATAGAAGTAGGCATGGACAGGATATATTTTTCTTTCTAAAGGCTATTGCAGCCATACAAAGGGAATGAGACTACAGAGTTTGAGGTTCATACAGAATATAAGCATATTTATTATGGTGTCCTCCAACTCAATATTCTAAATCAATTAGAAGACATCCTGTGACATGACTCTGTGTCCCAGAAAATAGCTCCCATCTCTAACTCTTCTGCAAATACTGATCACTCCATTGGTTCAGATCTTCTTTCATTATATTAGACCAGTGTCTCTTATTTGGGGGATGATTTTGGGTCTCTCCTTCCCCAGGGGACACTTGGTAAAGTCTGGGGTATTTTGGGTTGTTAGAAATAAGGAAAAGTGTGCTGTTGGCATCTGGGGTACAGACCAGAGACACAGCTAAGCATCCTATGATGCAAAGGACAGCCCCTTACAACAAAGAATTATCTTTCCCAACAAGTCAATAATGCCATGATTGGAAACTCTGCACTAGACCCTTAATATTGTGCAATCTTCTGTATCTCTGCTGTGGGATGACTATGGGAAGATTCATGGGGGAGACAAGTCTTCTGTTGAGCCTTAAAAAGGGGGGCATAGAAGGGAACCAAACTGGGTCCTTTGTAGAGACATGGAAGGACCTAGAGTCTGTCAAACTGAGTGAAGTAAATCAGAAAGAGAAAATAAATATCATATATTAACACATGTATGTGGAACCTAGAAAAATGGTACATATGAACCTATTCACAGGTCAGGAATAGAGTCGCTGACATAGGGAACAGAAACGTGGACAAGGGGTGAGGAGCAGGATGACTTGGGAGATTGGGATTGATCTAGGTGCCCTGCCACATAAGAAATAGACAGCTAGTGGGAACTTGCTGAATAGCACAGGATACTCAGCTCAGTGCTCTGTGGCGACCTGGGTGGGTGGCACTGGGGCTTGGGGGCAGAGGTGGTGAGAGGGAAGGCCAAGAGGAAAGGGAATATATGTATACACACAGCTGATTCACACCATTATACAGCAGAAATGAACACAACTTTGTGATGCAACTATACTTTAATAAAAAATAAAAATTTTTAATTAAAAATAAAAAAGATGAGCATGATTTGGGTAGGTAGAGGGCCATTCCAGGAGGAAATTTCAGTTGAGAAAAGCAAGCACATGCTTGAAATACTGAAGGAACACTGTTCAAGGAAGTGTATCTTAAATGGGGAGCCCACATTGGGACATGATAAGACGTGACACGGTGAAGCTGGATTTGGGAAGACCTTAAGTGCATAACATTAAGGAACTGAGTGCTACCCTTTTATTTAGCAGTGCAAAATTGACAACTTTAGAGCAAGAAATGAATAGGTATTTTACCCACTTTTGAAATGTAACTGCCCTGAACCAGGCCCAGGGGTTCCATAATATGTAGTCCAGTTTAGAGATGAAAAGGCAGAAGACAGGAAGGCCACTTACTAGGGTATCATAAATAACCAAATATATGAGCCCAAATTATAGGACTGATAATCAGAATGGAAGAAAGGGACCAGGAAAAAATTAAGATATCACAAAGAATGAAAGATTGGACTGTTCCTCTGGGAGTCTGATGATGATGGTAAATGAAGGAATTCGAAGGTAGGAAGCTGAGACTCGAAGAACAAAGAATATACTGAAGCCAAAGTTCTGGTTAGGAAGTGAGTCAACAACCAGACAGGTGATAAAGGATAAAGAAGTGCACCTGAGTCAGAGAAATCCATCATGACATGAGATCCTAGCCAGGCAGACAGCAAGAAATTATCCTCTCCCCAACATCACATGCATATTCTTACTTTTGAACCTTTTCCCTTTAAATTCTCATCTGTAAGACTCTCTACTCTCTCTCCACTTCCCAATAAGACCCACCTTGGAGGCCAGCTGAAGACACATCTTCCTTATTTATGCTTTTCTTGTCACCACAGAGCAAGAATCCAGAAGATCACCTGATATTCATTCTTAATGGTACAAACAGACATGAGCTAAGGAGACATGAATATTTACAAATGAGAGATACAGCCTAGAACACTGTAGAGCAGGCAGGGGTCAGAAATTCAGCAGCCAAATAATTCAATACTAAGAAAATCCAGACAGCAAAGAGAACAGCCAGGGAACTCTCAAGCAGGCAATGGGGAAAACAAAGTGGTAAGAGGGACTTCCCTGGTGGTCCAGTGGCTAAGGCTGCATGCTCCCAAGGCAGGCGGCCCGGGTTCCATCCCTGGTCAGAGAACTAGATCCCACATTCTGCAACTAAGAGTTCAAACGCCACAACTAAGCATCCCACATGCCTCAGTGAAGATCGAAGAGCCTGCATGCCACAACTAAGACTCAGCATAGCCAAATAAATAAAGTAAATATTTTAAAAGGTGGGTAAAAGAGGAGATTGTGTTTAGTGACAAACAGCAGGGGAAGATTTTAAGAGGAGTGTGGTGAACAGTCCAGTGGGATGGCATAGCCTGCTTGAGCTGAGAAGTCAGACAGGCCAGACTCGGAGCTGGTGCCCTGGCCCACTTGAGTGAGGTCAGCAGCACATCATTTAACTTTCCTGAGCCTGTTCACCATACCATAAGATGGGGTAAACTATAGCCACCTACCAGGACCGTTGTGGTTACATGAGATGGTTGATGAGATGTGACTAAATAAAATTATTAATAAATGATACATATGCAACAGAAAAATGTTTCAAATTTATTAAAGAGGTTTTTTTTCTTTTGTCTTTGATAACATCCTGGCAGGCTACTGTCCATGGGGTCACAAAGAGACGGACACAATCAAGGATTGATTCTTTTTGACAACATGGCATTTGTCCTAGTCAACTGCATCTCAAATTTTGATGTTCACACTTATCACCTGAAGATTTTGCTCCAGTACAGATTCTGGTTCAGTAGGACTGGGTGGCATCTATATCCACACTCCTGACACTCTGCTGTGTAGACCACACTTTTGAGGCAAGACTACAGAGACCCCAACACATTCAACTGATGGGATTTGTTGCAGGTGAGGGTTTGTGACAGAAAGGATACAAAAATAAGACTGAGGTAATATTCAACTCCTGATATGCAAAACTAGGATTCTGCAATAAGACCATAGACACAGAAGCAAGTTCAGGACTAGACCCTCATTTTATGTAAATGGTGTCCATATCTGAAGGGGAAGAGGAGGTGACCGACTTCATTCTAGCCCCAGAGGATTGTGGGAAGAAGAAGCTGGAGGGAAGTAGCTGACCAAAGTGGGGAGGTGCATGCTTCAGGGCTCCTCATTCTGGGCTTTTGGCCAGAGAGGGAGAGATGCATCTGATGAATGAGGTTAGTACTGAGGAAAAGATTCAGCTTTCCCAAACTGCCCTGGAATTTCATGTTGCTTTGGTAGCTCAGACGGTAAAGAATGTCTGCAATGCGGAAGATCTGGGTTAGATCTGGGGTCAGGAAGATGCCCTGGAGAAGGGATTGGTGACCCACTCCAGGAATCTTGCCTGTGGAATTTCACGGACAGAGGATCCTGCTGGGCTACAGCCCATGGGGTCACAAGAGTTGGACACAACTGAGCAACTAGCACTTTCACACTCTGGGAGGTTTCTCCATCAGCTGAGATTCTGCCTTGGAAACTATTCAGGGATTAGCTCCATGGTGGTGGTGAAGGTCTCCAGTGCAGACCTCCTGAGCCAGAGCCAAAAGGAGATTCAGCAGATCTCAGAGGAGTCTCTCAATCAGCTAGACTGAAGGAAGACTAAGTTAGCCAGGGAGTAGGACCACAGCATGCCCAGAGCAAGAGAGCACAGCCACAGACTTCAGCCACCTGTCAGCAGAGCCAACAGCACCCAGATCACAAGGGACATTGACCAGGAGGCCAGAAGAGAAAAGGACATCTTCCCTAAGGACACCAGTTCTTCCATGTTACCCGTTACTATGGTTATAGAAAGTTGCCCCCTCCCTGCAAATCCCTAAACAACATTTTAGAAAAGAAACAAGAGAGAGGGGGAGGATCTTGAAGAAACTGAGCATTTTAATCCAACAAATTCTCCATGCTACCTAAGGGAACTATTTAATTGGACTAAGTTTGAAATGGATTTGAATAGCTAAATCATTTTCCTCAGTGAGTTGGGGCTTGAAAAGAAGACCAAACCTCTTAGAGATAAAATAAAGATATTACATTTTCCTCTAAATACCCAAGTTATGCAGTGAATTAAACTTACAACCACGTTACAAACATAGAAAGTACTTAGCAATGTGCCTGGTATAGAGAAAGTGATCGATAAATGATATCTAGGCTAAATAGGTGAAGTAAGAACTGAGAAAAGGCCACTGGATCTGGAAATTAAGAAGCTATCATTCCCTTTTGGGACAGCAGTTTCAGCAAATGATGAGGAGGGAAAGGAGCCACAGAGGATGCTCAGCCCGATCGTGAGAGTCATTACAGTCAACATTCTACAACTCTCAGCATAGCTCTCATTTTGCATAGAGACCGGAAGAGGTGTGAACTGAGTCAAGATGAAGCCTGACCTTTCCAGGTCAAGGCTCAGGATTATCATTCACTGAGCAGAAATATCCCTTAAGGGAGTTTAAATCCTATTTCCAGAAATTGGCTCCAAAGCAATTTTATGGATGAGAATGGGTTTTTTTGAGTGGGATGGCAGATACATAGGGGGGAAAATTATGTATTCCAAAACAATAACCAAGAATTCTTCATTTTAAAAAAATGATATAGGTGAAACTTATTTGCAAAGCAGACAGAGACACAGATATAGAGAACAAATGTAGGTACACCAAGGGGGCTGAGGGGGTGGGATGGATTGAGAGACTGGGATTGACATGTACACACCACTATGTATAAATTAGATAACTAATGAGAACACACTGTATAGCAAAGAGAACTCTACTCAATACTGTGGTGACATGAATGGAAAGGAAATCTAAGGAAGAGGGGACATATTTATACGTGTGACTGGTCCATTGTGCTGTACAGCAGAAACTAACATAACATTGTAAAGCAAGCATACTCCAATTAAATAAACAAATAAATATAATCTTTAAAAGATTAGTTCATTCTACTTACCCCCAAATTTTGGTTTTTAAAGACAAGGCTTTCACTACTCCCCAATCTGGTAAGAATCTTGATTTTCTCAAGGTGGTCTCACCTTTCTTATCTCAGATAAAGGCTGCTTTCACCTGTGATCCCAGCCATAGTGGGTTTCTGATGACCAGTCCATAGTTCTGCTTCTTCTCCCTGAACACTGTAGGTCATTTATTCATTGGCATAGTAGTCACTCTTAGCGAAACTGTGAAATAAGAAGGCTGGTCCTACCATCACATTTATCTCCCTGGGATTACTCAAGCTGCTGCTGCTGCTATCTTGCCATTAATCCAACCTCACCAATACACAAAGCCCTCAGTCCATATCCTTACTGCCTAGGCATCTCCTCTCCCAAATGCTCTTATACAACTTCTCCCCTCCACCAAACTCAAGCTAAGACCAGGCCTGGCCTTCTCTTCTCTGTTCCTCCTCCTCTCAAAACTTACCATTCCTTTGTTCTATGATCTCATGCCCCACTCCCTTCCAGGGACAAAGTTGACCATGCCTTTCAGATGACCTGGCATCATTACTCAGCTTGGTTATCTAATATTAGTAAAACTATTTAATGTCACATGAAAAGATGCTAGCATGATAATTCATTGAAAGTGAAAGTTGCTCAGTGATGTCCAACTCTTTGTGACCCCATGGACTATACAGTTCATGGAATTTTCCAGGCCAGAATACTGGAGTGGGTAGCCCTTCCATTCTCCAGGGCATCTTCCCAACCCAGGGATCAAACCCAGGTCTCACAGATTGCAGGCAGATTCTTTATCAGCTGAGCCGCCTGGGAAGCCAAAGAATACTGGAATGGGAAGCCTATCCCTTCTCCAGTGGATCTTCCCAACCCAGGAATAGAACCAGGGTCTCCCACATTGCAGGTGAATTCTTATCAGCTGAGCTAGATTATTCATTAGAAAAATGCAAATCAAAACCACAGTGAAATAACACTGCATGCCCACAAGGATGGCTATAATCAAAAATGTCGAAACTAACAAGGATAGCAAGTTTAACTAGGGTATGGAGATGGGAACCCTTGTGCATTGCTGTAGAAATCTAAAATGATGCAGCTACTGTGGAAGACAGTTTGGCGGCTTCTCAAAAATATAACTATAGAATTACCATCAGATCAGATCAGATCAGTCGCTCAGTCATGTCCAACTCTTTGTGACCCCATGAATCGCAGCATGCCAGGCCTCCCTGTCTATCACCAACACCCGGAGTTCATGCAAACTCATGTCCTTCGAGTTGGTGATGCCATCCAGCTATCTCATCCTCTGTCATCCCCTTTTCTTCCTGCCCCCAATCCCTCCCAGCATCAGAGTCTTCTCCAATGAGTCAACTCTTTGAAAGAGGTGGCCAAAGTACTGGAGTTACAGCTTTAGCATCATTCCTTCCAAAGAACACCCAGGGCTGATCTCCTTTAGAATAGACTGGTTGGATCTCCTTGCAGTCCCAGGGACTCTCAAGAGTGTTCTCCAACACCACAGTTCAAAAGCATCAATTCTTCGGCGCTCAGCTTTCTTCACAGTCCAACTCTTGCATCCACATGACCACTGGAAAAACCATAGCCTTGACCAGATGGAACTTTGTTGGCAAAGTAATGTTTCCATATGACTCAGCAATTCTACTCCTAGATATATACCCAAAAGACTTGAATACTTGTACTCAAACAAGTACTTACACACAAATATTCATTGTATCACTATTCACAATAACTGAAAGGTAGAAACACCCAAATATCCACCAACAAATGAATGGATAAATTGTGTTATATCCATATAATAGTGCCGGAGCCAGCCGGCAAAGTCGATCAGGTCCCGAGAACGTGCACGGCGGGGCTAAGAAAGAAACTAAAGCAAGAGACTACAAAGATGGGGTCGAGAGGTTCAGACACGTCACCACGAAGGGACGCAGTCTGACACCCACTTTATTCAACATCTCATATTTATACAGAAAAGCGTGAGAAAGACAAGACAGTTGACATTTTTTCTTGGTTGGCCTATACATCTTACAAACAGTTACAAGAAATCTTGAGAGCATGGGAATGGCTCCCTGTTATTATTTCTTACACCAGATAACATTTCTCTGTGCGTGAGAAGTTTGCACAGAACTCCAGGTGCCTGCAGTAAATAAGCGCCTAATCTCTGGGGTGGCGGGACAGAGAGCTATGTTTGCAAGCAAACCCTCAAGGACTGAGGCAGCTCCCAGAGCTGTGTCCTTCAGACAAAGGACCCCGTTCTCACGGGCAGCTCCCCGCATAATAGAATATTGTTCGGCTGTTTGAAGAAAAAAAGTAAAATACTGGAACAGGCAACAACAATGTGGATGAACCTTTAAAACGTTACATTAAATCAAAGAAGCCAGACATGAAAACTCACGTAATGTTTGATTCCTTTCATATGAAGTACTCAGAATAGGTAAATACAAGGAGACAGATAGAGAAGAAGGGAGGATGGGGGAAAAGGAGGTAGGGAGTAACTGCTTACTAAGATGAGGTTTTACTTTGGAGTGATTTAAGTGTTTTGGAACTAGATAGAGATGATGGTGGAGAAGGCAATGGCACCCCACTCCAGTACTCTTGCCTGGAAAATCCCATGGACGGAGGAGCCTGGTAGGCTGCAGTCCATGGAGTCGCTAGGAGTCAGACACAACTGAGCGACTTCACTTTCACTTTTCACTTTCATGCACTGGCAAAGGAAATGGCAACCCACTCCAGTATTCTTGCCTGGAGAATCCCAGGGATAGCGGAGCCTGGTGGGCTGCTGTCTATGGGGCTGCACAGAGCCGGACATGACTGAAGCGACTTAGCAGCAGAGATGATGGTTATACAATAGTGTCTATGTACTAAATAGCACTAGATTGTTCACTTTAAAATGGTTCATTTTATGTCAGGTGAATTTCACCGCAATTTGTTAAAAAAAAAATCCTTACATGTGCTTAAGAGCATGAAAATGTAACCCAGAGCAAGAATACACAGCCTATAAACATCTTGAGCATAGAGGTTATATCTCACGATAATTTATATCCCCTATAGAGGCTACCAATGGAGAAGGCAATGGCACCCCACTCCAGTACTCTTGCCTTGAAAATCCCATGGATGGAGGAGCCTGGTAGGCTCCAGTCCATGGGTCGCTAAGAGTCGGACATGACTGAGCGACTTGACTTTCATTTTTCCCTTTCACGCATTGGAGAAGGAAATGGCAACCCACTCCAGTGTTCTTGCCTGGAGAATCCCAGGGACGGGGGAGCCTGGTGGGCTGCCATCTATGGGGTCGCACAGAGTCAGACACGACTGAAGCGACTTAGCAGATAGAGGCTACCAAAGTGCTTAGGATATAGATATTTAATAAATCTATAGTATGGATGAATAAGTGAATCCATTTCCAGGGCTATGTATTTTGTAATTGCCAATTCTGCATCTCATCAGAAGATGATTTCATCCATAAGTTGCAAAGCATTTTGGGCTGCAAAATCCATTCCTGTGTCCTAATACTTTCAGACTTAGTAAGAAATTTGTATCATTCTTTTCTGCAACTAAAAATTGTACACTTTGCTATCCTGGTTAGAGAGATGACCCTGACTGAAATATCTTGCCCCAAGAATGAGTGATGTCAGCATCTTATTATCAAAATTTTTCTCCATACAAAGCTTTCATGTTTTTACAGAGAATGTTCCAGTTTAATGTTCAGTTCAGACCGTCGCTCAGTTGTGTCCAACTCTTTGCAACCCCATGAACTGAAGCATGCCAGGCCTCTCTGTCCATCACCAACTCCCAGAGTTTACTCAAACTCATGTCCATTGAGTCGGTGATGCCATCCAACCGTCTCATCCTCTGTTGTCCCCTTCTCCTCCTGCCCTCAATCTTTCCCAGCATCAGAGTCTTTTCAAATGAGTCAACTCTTCTCATCAGGTGGCCAAAGTATTGGAGTTTCAGCTTCAACATCAGTCCTTCCAATGAACACTCAGGACTGATCTCCTTTAGGATGGACTGGTTGGATCTCCTTGCAGTCCAAGGGACTCTCAAGAGTCTTCTCAAACACCACAGTTCAAAAGCATCAATTCTTTGGTGCTCAGCTTTCTTTATTGTCCAACTCTCACATCCATACATGACTAAGGGAAAAACCATAGCCTTGACTAGATGGACCTTTGTTGGCAAAGTAATGTCTCTGCTTTTAAATATGCTGTCTAAGTTGGTCATAACTTTCCTTCCAAGGAGTAAGCGTCTTTTAATTTCATGGCTGCAATCACCATCTGCAGTGATTTTGGAGCCCACTGTTTCCACTGTTTCCCCATCTATTTGCCGTGAAGTGATGAGACCAGATGCCATGATCTTTGTTTTCTGAATGTTGAGCTTTAAGCCAACTTTCTCACTCTCCTCTTTCACTTTCACCAAGAGGCTTTTTAGTTCCTCTTCACTTTCTGCCATAAGGGTGGTGTCATCTGCATATCTGAAGTTATTGATATTTCTCCTGGCAATCTTGATTCCAGCTTGTGTTTCTTCCAGTCCAGCATTTCTCATGATGTACTCTGCATATAAGTAAAATAAACAGGGTGACAATATACAGCCTTGACGTACTCCTTTTTCAATTTGGAACCAGTCTGTTGTTCCATGTCCAGTTCTAACTGTTGCTTCCTGACCTGCATACAGATTTCTCAAGAGCCAGGTCAGGTGGTCAGGTATTCCCATCTCTTGAAGAATTTTCCAGTTTATTGTGATCCACATAGTCAAAGGCTTTGGCATAGTCAATAAAGCAGAAATAGATGTTTTTCTGGAACTCTCTTGCTTTTCTGATGATCCAGCAGACGTTGGCAATTTGATCTCTAGTTCCTCTGCCTTTTCTAAAACTGGCTTGAACATCTGGAAGTTCACGGTTCACATATTGCTGAAGCCTGGCTTGGAGAATTTTGAGCATTACTTTACTAGCATGTGAGACGAGTGCAATTGTGTGGTAGTTTGAGTATTTTTGGCATTGCCTTTCTTTAGGATTGGAATGAAAACTGACCTTTTCCAGTCCTGTGGCCACCACTGAGTTTTCCAAATTTGCTGACATATTGAGTTTAATGTTAAGCCCCTTAAAATGCAGGGTTGTAACTAATTGCAAGGAAGGGATAACTCTGTTGTAGCACAAGGTGACTAGCTCTTTCAAACATGAAACAGAGTTGAATTTCCTGTAATAAGTTGAATCTTATTCCCAGGCCCTGATTCTGGACTGAATTTACTTTGTAGCTCATTCAGTATCTCAGGTCCTAAAGTCTCTTTCAAGACACCATTACTTTATTGCCTAACTTGACTCTAGGTGAGATAACGTAAAAACATTTTTGAGGTTTACATACTTAATCCTGATCCTTTCCCCAAGTTAAATATAGGAGGAAACAGGCTCCAATGGAGCTTTTGTTTTTTGTCTCAGTCATGTGGCATTTTCAGAATTCCAATACAAGTTTATCAACACCAATGAATACAAATCTGTTTCCCAAAGCCAGATATGTCCCTGGAAGAAGAGTGTTAATGATAAATACAATTAAGAACTAACTGGAACTATGCTCTTGGATAGCACTGTTTATACTTGGCCTTGATAATATGGCACCCAAGTCAACTGAAGTTATTGGTCTTATAATAAAAATGCTTAAAAGCCATGATACAACTAAAAAAATTAAAATGTAGATTGTTTCAGTTTAACAAGCAATTTCACATACCTTATTTAATTTGATCTTTCCCACTGCCAATGAGATGAGTGAGACGGTTATTGTTACTTCTATTTTAAAATTCAGAAACTGAGATTTAAGAATTTTAGGAACGGGCTCAAGGTCACAGATGGCGACCTTGAATCCCGGTCTTTAGAAGCCTCTCACTTCTATACTGATGCTTCTAATCCCTGTTCCCCAAGAACAATCGCAAACCACCAAAATGATTAGAGATTTTTGCTGAGGCATTCCCGTCTAGATTGCCTCCTTTTGCCTTGCAGAAGGACTTACTATGCCCTCAGTGCCTGCTGAAGCCCCCATCAGTTTCTATACACCACTGACTATACTAAAGACACCATGGGTGGGAGTTGAGTGCCTTCTTCATCTACATCTACCCAGCTGCTGTTTACTGAAGACTTCGGCAAAGAGCAGTGGGATCCTTACCCTGTTTCTGGTGTGATTTTTAATTTCCTGCTATTCCCCAAATCTTCTTTCATTAAGTGCCTTCCTCCCATGTACCCTTTCCAAAAGCAGAGAGGCCTAATGTCATGTGTTGTGATAGCTGTGGTTTTTCTGGCTCCTTGATTTTTTTCTTTCTCTCCTGTAGTTAATACTTGAACTGCACAGTGCTTTAGCCTGGCAAAGAGCAGAGCCTGTTCCGGCGAGCTTCCTCTGGGTCCTGCTCACCCTCCCCTGAGTTACTGCAGTGCCATGATGCCACAGGATTCATCCCCATCCTGCTGCTTCCCTGGCTCCTCATCTTTCCCTACTGCCTCTGCCCATCCCAGAGGTGGATGTCCCGGCCCATGCCCTTATGGACCATGGACAAACCCAGCTGAATTTCTTCCCTAACATTATTTGATGTTGTTAACTACCAATGCTGGTTTTGATTCTAAATCTTGGGAAAGTGCCAGGTTTGCTAAAGGTTATTGGGGAAGTGAATATCCCCAGGGGATCTTCCTGTCATGGAGTCCTTGATAACAACTCCCTACTTCCTTCCCTCTGGATCTTCCTTCCCTTCTGGGAGGAAACTGATGGCAGGTTCACAAACACTTGGGTTCTTTCTATTCTTTTTACTCTTTTAGACCAGGCATGGGAGAGACAACAGGCAGCTACCAGGCTCATGATGACTCTAGCACACTGCCTCAGCACATTGCCTTCTATGCACAAATCATCCCCCTTCCCAGATGAACAGATAAGGTGTATTTTCCTCTGTGCAAACACCCCCCAAGTTCCACAGTAGTTTCTGTCTCACTCTTGTGGTTGCTAGAACGTCAACACTGTTCTTTCTTTTAATTTATAATTGAAGGATAATTGCCTTACAATATTGGTTTCATTTCTGCCATATATCAACATGAGTTAGCCATAGGTGTACATATGTCCCCTCCTTCTTGAACCTCCCTCCCACTTCCCACCCTTTCCCACCCCTCTAGGTTGTTATAGAGAACCAGTATGAGTTCCTTGAGTCATACAGCAAATTTCCACTGGCTCTCTATTTTACATATAGTAGAGTATATTCTCCCATACTGCTCTCTCCATTCATCTCACCCTCTCCTCCCTGCCCCCTGCCATGTTCCTAGTATGTTCTCTACATCTGCATCTCCACTGCTGCTCTGCAAACAGGTTCATCAGTATCATTTTTCTAGATTTCATGTATATGCATTGATATACGATATTTGTTTTTCTCTCTCTGAACACTGTTCTCGCTCCTCCTGACTCATCCCCACATCGCCAAATATCATGCTGACCAACACAGGTTCTCCTAACTCTACTGGTCCAAGTAGTCTATTTCTACCAAGAAAACATAAACACAAATATTCCCAGAAATCCATAACCACAAACAAAGCTTCTTATAAGTGACCTTTCCCATACACACATATGAAAGAGCCCAATAATTTCTCCTATGTTAAAAACATAGTTTTCTTCCTGAATAGTCCTACCAAGCTCTCCCACACTTGAGAAATGAGCTTTTACATATATTTCATCTTTCCTAATAAAAAGTATCCAAACTTTTCCTCACTCCCACTGTGTGCATTTCCCACATCCCTCTCTTCTTGACCAGGGATGCTTACCTTCTCAGCTCATGTTCATTACTAACTCTTCAAAATTATACTTCGTGAGGCTTTTATGAAATACCACACAACTAAGGTAGCTACTTGCTAGAAGTCGTGCATCTACAAAATAGGCTGTGAGTCCATGAATTTCCAGAAAGGACAGAGCTCAGAACCCATAAAGCTACTATTTCTGCCTTCAGAAAAGCAGAAATAGAAGTTGCTGTCTGAGTGGAAGTGAATCCCACTATGATACAAGGTGATGAAAAGCTAGCTGTCATCATCATTGCCCTTTAGTAGGTGAAAAAACTGGGGTTCAGGTAAGTGAAGTGCATTGCCCAGACAGTCACAGCTGACAAATGGCAGAGCTGGACCTCAACCCTCTGACTGTGGGCATAACCAGGCACCAACCTGTCATTACAACCAGGGTGTCTTGCCCCAATTGCAGCTTCACCAACAAACTTGCTGCTAGTAGTTTGGCTTCCTTTGTGGCTTTCCTCGGGTTTAGAACTGACCAACCAGTGCAGAGCAGCAAAAATGTTGAGCCTCCTGCAGTGCTCATGTCCAGCTGAGATGGGAAAGGTGACTCTGCATGCTCTTTTCAGCTTCATGCAGAAGTGCCCAGTGGACGAGCCAGTTAGGGGTAGCACAGTGTAGAGCAGGAAGCTCTGGCTCTGGGGCCAGCTTGATGGGATTTGTATTCCTACCTGGCCTGGTACCTGTTAGTGAGGCAGCATCAAGAAGTCATTTAACACTTCTGAATCTCCTATCCCAGGGAGAGAGAAAGAGAAAGGAAAGAAAGAAATTAGAATCTACCAGAATGAGTTACTTTTCAGATTTAAGATTATAATCTATGTGATATACATGTATATATTTCTCCTAGAACCAAGGGTTCAATATCTGCTAATTCATCATTTACAGTGACTTCATAGACTAGAACTACTGTGAATAAGGAAAACCAACTGTATTAGCCACAAAAAAGAATTAATCATATGTTACAATGTGGATGAAACTTGAAAACATTATGCTCAGTAAAAGGAAGCAGGTGTGAAAGGTATGTACAGGTCCACTCATGTGAAATGTCCTGAACAAGCAAATCCATGGAAACATAAAGAAGATTAATGGTTTCTAGAGCCTGTAGGTAGAAGGAAGTGGAAGTGATTGCCAATATGTATGGGGTTTCTTTCTGGAGTGATGAAAATGTTACAGAATTAGTGGTGATGCTTTCTTACTTTTGGATGAAAACCATTGAATTCTGTACTTTAAAAAGATGCTAAAGCATCTTTTGTGGCTTGTGAATTGTATTTCAATTTTTAGAAACAATGGTATTCTTCTACATAATTTATAATACCTAAAATCTAACAACAACAACAACAAAACATGATCATGCCAAGTGTTGACAACGATGTGGAAGAATTAGAACTCTCATATACTGTTGGTGGGAATGTTAAATGGTGCAACAACTGGAAAATTGATACTTTTCCATAAAGTTAGACATACATCTAACATATAACTCAGCAGTCTCACTCCTAGGTTTATCAAAATGAAATTAAAAGCTGTATGTGTTGCTTTTAATTTAACATTCACATAAAACCTGTATGTGAATGTTTATAGCAGTTTTATTTGTAATCATCATAATCTGGAAACATTCCAAATGTCCCTCAACTGGGAAATGGATTTAAAAATTGTGGCATACAGAGCTAGAACAAATAATACAAAAATTTTTATGAAATCACAAAAGACCCAGGACTACCAAAGCAATCCTGAGAAAAAATAACAAAGCTGGAAGCACAACTCTCCCAGACTTCAGACAATGATACAAAGCTACAGTAATCAATACAGTGTGGTATTGGCACAAAAACAGACATATAGATCAATGGGATGGAATAGAGAGCCCAGAAATAAACTTATGCACTTACAGTCAATTAATCTTCAACAAAGGAAGCAAGAATATACAATGGAGAAAAGACAATCTCTTCAGCAAGTGGTGCTGGGACAGCTGGAGAGCCGTAAATCAATGAAGTTAGAACACTCCCTCACACCACATACAAAAATAGAGTCAAAATGACTTAAAGACTTAACTTTTAGACATGATACCATAAAACTTCTAGAAGAGAACATAGGCAAAATATTCTGGTATAAATTGTAGCAAAACTTTTTTCAATCAGCATCCTGAAGTGAAAGAACTAAAAGTAAACAAATGGGACCTAATCAAATTTATAAGGTTTTGCACAGCAAAGGAAGCCATAAACAAAACGCAAAAATAACCTACAGAATGGGAGAAGATATTTACAAATGATGAAACTGACAATGGATTCATTTCCAAAATACACAAATGGCTCAAATAACTCAAAAAACCGGCTCAAACCCAGTCAAAATATGGACAAAAAGCTAAGTATTACTACATTATTTCTCCAAAGAACCTATATAGATGAACAAGAGGCTCATAAAAAGATCTTCAACATTACTAGTTATTAGAGAAATGCAAATCACAATGACAATGCAGTAACACTACATACTAGTCAGAGTGACTATCATTAAAAAAAAATCTACAAATAATAGATCCTGGAAATGGTGTGGAGAAAAGGGAACCCACCTACACTGTTGGAAGGAATGTAAATTGGTGCAGCCATTATAAAAAACAGTATGAAGTTTCCTTATAAAACTAAAAGTAGAGCTACAGTATGATCCAGCAATCCCACTCCTGGGCATATATCATGAAAGGATGAAAACTCTAATTCAAAAAGATACATGCATCTCAATGTTCATAGCAGCACTATTTATAACAGTTAAGACATGGAACATAACCTCATATGTCTTCCATGAGCAGACATATCAATAACCTCAGATATGCAGATGACACCACCCTTATGGCAGAAAGGGAAGAATAACTAAAGAGCCCCTTGATGAAAGTAAAAGAGGAGACTGAAAAAGTTGGCTTAAAGCTCAACATTCAGAAAACTAAGATCATGGCATCTGGTCTCATCACTTCAGGGCAAACAGATGGGGAAACAATGGAAACAGTGAGAGACTTTATTTCTGGGGGCTCCAAAATCACTGCAGATGGTGATTGCAGTCATGAAATTAAAAGATGCTTACTCCTTGGAAGGAAAGTTATGACCAACCTAGACAGCATATTCAAAAGCAGAGACATTACTTTGCCAACAAAGGTCCATCTAGTCAAGGCTATGGTTTTTCCCTTAGTCATGTATGGATGTGAGAGTTGGACAATAAAGAAAGCTGAGCGCCGAAGAATTGATGCTTTTGAACTGTGGTGTTTGAGAAGACTCTTGAGAGTCCCTTGGACTGCAGGCAGATCCAACGAGTTCATCCTAAAGGAAATCAGTCCTGAATATTCATTGGAAGAACTGATGTTGAAGCTGAAACTCCAATATTTCAGCTACCTTATGTGAAGAACTGCTGCTGCTGCTGCTAAGTCACTTCAGTCGTGTCCAACTCTGTGCGACCCCATAGACAGCAGCCCACCAGGCTCCACCATCCCTGGGATTCTCCAGGCAAGAACACTGGAGTGGGTTGCCATTTCCTTCTCCAATGCATGAAAGTGGAAAGTGAAATTGAAAGTGAAGTCACTCAGTCGTGTCTGACTCTTAGCGACCCCATGGACTGGAGCCTACCAGGCTCCTCCATCCATGGGATTTTCCAGGCAAGAGTACTGGACTGGGTTGCCATTGCCTTCTCTGTGTGAAGAACTGACTCATTTGAAAAGACTCTGATCCTGAGAAAAATTGAAGGCAGGAGGAGAAGGGGACAACAGAGGATGAAATGGTTGGATGGCATCACCGATTCAATGGACATGACTCTGAGTAAACACCAGGAGTTGGTGATGGACACGGAGGCCTGGCATGCTGCAGTCCATGGGGTCACAAAGAATCGGACACAACTGAGTGACTGAACTGATACTCGTAAGACATGGAAGCAACTTAAGTGTCCATCAACAATAAATGGATAAGGAAGAGTTGATACACACACACACACATACATATACACACAATGGAATATTACTCAGCCATTCAGCCATGAAAAAGAATGAAATCGTGCCTGCCATTTGCAGCAACATGGATGGATCTAGAGACAATCATATTGAGTGAAGTAAGTAGGATAAAGACAAATATTTTATGATACCACTTATATGTGGAATCTAATAATACAAATGAATCTATATGCAAAACAGAAACAGACTCACAGACTTAGGAAACAAACATATGGTTACCAAAGGGGAAAGCTGGGGGAAGGGATAAACTAAGAATATGAGATTAACAGATACACGCTGCTGCTGCTGCTAAGTCGCTTCAGTCGTGTCCGACTCTGTGCGACCCCATAGACAGCAGCCCACCAGGCTCCCCCACCCCTGGGATTCTCCAGGCAAGAACACTGGAGTGGGTTGCCATTTCCTTCTCCAATGCATGAAAGTGAAAAGTGAAAGTGAAGTTGCTAAGTCATGTCCAACTCTTAGCGACCCCATGGACTGCAGCCTACCAGGCTCCTCCGTCCATGGGATTTTCCAGGCAAGAGTACTGGAGTGGGGTGCCATTGCCTTCTCCAGATACACGCTACTACATATAAAATAGATAAACAACAAGGATTTACTATATAGCACAGAGAACTATATTCAGTATCTTGCAATTACCTTTAATGAAATATACCTGAAACTGACACAATATATCAACTACAGTTCAATTTTAAAAGTTTTGGTATAGCGTAACAGTGGAATACTATTCAACAACAAAACAGACTAATGATAGAAGTAATGACATGGATGAATCTCAAATGCATCATGCTAAGTGAAACAAGGAATATTCAAGAAAAATTATGTATTGCTTGACTTCATTTATATGAAATTCTGTAAAAGGCAAAACTAAAGACATAAAAACAATCAGCAATAGCCAAAGGTTGAAGATGGGGGCAGGATATAACTATCAAGGGGTAACATGAGGGAATTTTGGGGAGCACTGTGGATGACCAAACTCTTCCGTATCTTGATTGTGGTGATGACTATAGGACTCTATCTATCAAATCTCATATAACTATACATTAAAATGTGGATTTTATTGAATGTGAATTAAAATAAAAATTTTTAAACTTACTAAAGAAAAATCCAACTTCATAATCACTTCATAGATCATTTCTTCCTTTTTAAACTGATTTTTGGGAAAATAGTGACTTAGACTAGTCTCTTAAGGGTAGCTGGGTACCTGGGTGTACAAGAGTCAGGATGAATTTTAAGGGCCAGAACAGCAGCAAGCAGCCAGGCCTTAGGTCATGCTCAGTGTCCCATACGCCACATCATCAAGGGGCCAAGGCTACCTCCTCACGGCAGCCCTTCCTGGAGGGTCTCCCTCCCTGCATAGAGAGATATACAAACGGTAGACATAGTCAGAACCTCTTCCAAACAGGCCAAGGAGAATGGCATAGTGCCAGTTGCAGAATGTTCCGAGAGGAAAGAAAGGCAGAGGCGCAGCTGTGCAGACTGGGGCATCGTGGCAGGGACAGGGATGAGAATGGGCACCAAAATAGGGACAAGAAGAAAGGAGATGGGCAGAGGAGAATGGCTACCATTTACTGATCACCTACTCTGTGCTGAGCTCTGATCTAGGCACTTTATAAACAGCATTTCAGTATTTTCTATGGCATATGGGCTTCTGCTTATAATAATGGGTCATTTTAAAGATACAAAAAAAATTAATTCTACCTAAAACAGTTATGGATTTTTAGTTATATTCCATTTATAGATTTTCAATCATGGTGGTAATATGGTTTCCTTTTTCAATTACTTGCTTTTCTTTAAGTCAGCTGTGGCAAATTTTAAATAATTGGCAAAAACCATAAAGGCATGAAATTTAGGAAATCCAGCATTATCTTTTTTGATCTCAAAATCACCCAGTATGAGGTAGGTATAATTAGACCCAGGTTACAGAAGAGGAAACTGAGGTTCCAAGAGGTTAAGTAACACTTAAGTCACATAACTACTGGTAGAATTAGAATTTAACATCAGGTCTGTCTGACTACAAAACATATCACCTGGTCAGGTGACCCTACCACCCAAGACCTCCCCCAATCCTGACAAGTGTGACCATCTTTGTGGTATTAAAAAGAAACCCATGAGCTGCATTGCATGATGATTCAACACACCAACTTGAGTCACACATTATCACCCACCAGCCCCATGACCTTGGGTAGGTAACTTACATTCCCTAAGCTATGTTTCCCCTATCCGAAAGTGAGATTGCTAATGCCTGTCTTGTGCATCAGTAATGAGGATTTTGTTTTTATTGTAGGATAATTGCTTTACAATATTGTATTGGTTTTTGCCATACATCAACATGAATCAGCCGCAGGTATACATATGCCCCCTGCCTCCTGAACCCCCATCCCATCTCCCACCCCATCCCACTCCTCTAGGTTGTCACAGAACACCAAGTTGAGCTCCCTGTGTCACACAGCAAATTTCCACTTGGTATCTATTTTACATAAGGTAATGTGTATGTTTCCATGCTATTCTTTCCCACTCTCTTCTCCCTCTCAGTCCACGAGCCTGTTCTCTATGTCTGCATCTTCATTCAGTTCAGTTCAGTTCAGTTCAGTCACTCAGTCGTGTCCGACTCTTTGTGATCCCATGAATCGCAGCACGCCAGGCCTCCCTGTCCATCACCAACTCCCAGAGTTCACTCAGACTCACCTCCATTGAGTCGGTGATGCCATCCAGCCATCTCATCCTCTGTCGTCCCCTTCTCCTCCTGCCCCCAATCCCTCCCAGCATCAGAGTCTTTTCCAATGAGTCAACTCTTCACATGACGTGGCCAAAGTACTGGACTTTCAGCTTTAGAATCATTCCCTCCAAAGAAATCCCAGGGCTGATCTTCTTCAGAATGGACTGGTTGGATCTCCTTGCAGTCCAAGGGACTCTCAAGAGTCTTCTCCAACACCACAGTTCAAAAGCATCAATTCTTCGTCGCTCAGCTTTCTTCACAGTCCAACTCTCACATCCATACGTGACCACTGGAAAAACCATAGCCTGGACTAGACGGACCTTTGTTGGCAAAGTAATGTCTCTGCTTTTCAATATGCTATCTAGGCTGGTCATAACTTTTCTTCCAAGGAGTAAGCATCTTTTAATTTCATGGCTGCAGTCACCATCTGCAGTGATTTTGGACACCCTGCAAATAGGTTTATCAGTACCATCTTTCTAGATTCCATGCACATGCATTAATATACAATATTTGTCTTTCTTGTTCTGGCTTACTTCACTGTGTATAATAGGCTCTAAGTTCATTCACCTGATTAGGACTGATTCAAATGAGTCTTTTTTATAACTGAGAAATATTCTATTGTATATATGTACCACAATTTCTGTATCCATTTGTCTGTCGATGGATATCTAGGTTACTTCCATGCCCACTCACCTATGGGCACCTTGTCTTTGACAAAGGAGGCAAAAATATACAATGGAGAAAGCATAGTCTCTTCAATAAGTTATACTGAGAAAACTGGACAACTACATGTAAAAGAATGAAACTAGAACACTTTCTAACACCACACACAAAAATAAACTCAAAATGGATTAAAAACTTAAATGTAATGCCAGAAACAATAAAGCTCTTAGAGGAAAACACCGGCAGTACACTCTTTGACATACATCACAGCAAGATCCTCTTTGACCCAGCTCCTAGAGTAATGGAAATTAAAAAAAAAAAAAAGTAAACAAATGAGACTTAACTTAAAACCTTTTGCACAGCAAAGGAAACAATAAACAAGATTAAAAAACAACCCTCAGAATGGGAGGGTTGCAAACAAAACAACTGACAAAGGATTAATCTCCAAAATGTACAAACAGCTCATGCAGCTCAGCACCAGAAAAACAAACAACCCAATCAAAAACTGGGCAGAAGACCTAAACAGACATTTCTCCAAAGAAGATAGATGGCCAACAAACACATGAAAAGATGCTCAAAAGTGCTCTTTATTAGAGAAATGCAAATCAAAACTACCATGAGGTATCCCCTCACACGGGTCAGAATGACCATCATTGAAAAAATCTACAAACAATAAATGCTGGAGAGGATGTGGAAAAAAGGGAACCCTCTGGCACTGCTGGTGGGAATGTAAATTGATACAGCTGCTATGGAGAACAGTATGGAGATTTCTTTAAAAACTAGGAATAGAACTACCATATGACCCAATAATCCCACTATATATATATATACCCTAAGAAAACTGTAACTGAAAGAGACGTGTGTATCCCAATGTTTGTTGCTGCACTTTTTACAGCTATGAGGATTTTTATTAAGAGTTTATAAAATGTCTGGTATATACAAAGTGCTCCATAAATGTTACTTACAGTTGTTATTGTTACTAATATTAATAAGACTGTTCCAGGCTCTTAAATGGAAGCTATGGACATTCCTCTGCAAGCCAGGCTTGGAAAATGAGCTGGCCTGAGGCTCCATCTTGGAAGAGAACCTTAGGGACTCCTACTGGGAGCAACTAGGAAAAGCCAGATCTGACCAGGTGCAGTTCAGGCACTAACTGGAGACAGGGGAGTATGGCCAGGGCTCTGGAGCTGGTCTGCCCATTCCTGACACGCATCTAAGCTGTCTAACACTATCTGACCCCTGGATGCCTGTGATGTGCTGGGAATCCCCTGAAGCAAAGTGTTCACAGCCATAAGTAGCAGCCCCAGGGGACTACATAGCCATTAGATCAATTGTTGATTAAAACCATGAAGAAACTTGGGAATCTCCTGGCAGTGCTTCTTTGTAAAAAGAAAACTTCTGTGCTGGTCTGTCTCCCAGGAGAAAGTTTAGAAAGTGCACTTCCCACCTCTTCTGGATACCTCCTCCCTGGTTACTCCCTTGCTGCTACTGCCCTCTGAGTAAAACCTCAGGCTCATCTGCTCTTCTGTTCCTGTTTATGTTCATCAGTCCTGCAGCAGGCTACAGGCAGAGGCTGAGGGAACACATGGGGCAGTCTTTTTGCCCACTAGGTAGGAAGAAAAACGGAAGGAAGACTTACACTTCTCAGTTGTGGGGACTGCTGGATGCTGCTGGGTGATGCAAGTTGCACGAATCCCAAAGAAGAGCAGAAGGAAATCACTCTGAGTCCACTCCTTCCTCTGGACCTTCTTTCTTGGGTGACTGATCTATAGAAGGTCTATTGTCTTCTCAAGTTAAAACTCAGGATAAACCCCTAGCTTTGTTTGTTTTGGGCCACATGGATTCTTCCAGTCCCTCCCTGTGGCTGCTGGACGAGCCTACCACATGATGGGAACTCAGTTCTTCTCATGCTCCCCAGACATGGCTTGCTGACCCCTGAAGCTGATTACCTGGGCTGAGACTGGTCAGCACAAATGGAGCACAGACAGAGCCCCAGTACTGGTGCAGAGCAGGCGGTGTGCCCTCCTCCTGAGCCCCTCGTGCACAGCTCTTCAGCTCAGTGGTTCAGCAGCATCTTCTTCACAGCAGCCCCTGAGGCTGGAGACTCATTGGAGAAAGAGAATGAAGGGACACAGGCTTAGTAGCTGGGCCCTTAGCACTGTTTCCTAAAAGTGGGCCCTTAGCACTGTTTCCTAGAAAAGATAAGCTGTCACCAAACAGAAATAAGCCATCTGACTTCTGCCAAGCAAGTCAGTAGTCTGCATTCACAAAGGGCTCACACAACCCCTGGGCATCTGGAAAAACATAGGCAGCCCAGGGCCCACCCTGAGGGTAGTGGGCTGCCCATCCGCTGAACCCTCTGAATTTTCATTCTAGTTTCTCATTAATAAACAGAATTTCTGTGTTGATTATTGTACTTGAACATTTACTAGGACAGGCAGATTTGGGAGAAGATCTGTTTTCACTCAGGAGGGATAAATCACTTTCCTGGTACATGAAAATGTGATATCAACAATTTTGGGAGATACAGCCATGGGAAGAGAAAGACAGTTGGCTTGGCTGGCAGGTGAAGGGGTCCTGGGGGGATGGGCCCCAGTTGTAATAATCCACTAGCCTCCCACAGCCACCAGAGTGTCCAGCTTCTCTGCAGAAGTAAGGAGGAGAAGAGGGAGAATAGGGAGGCAAAAGATGCACCTTGACCGTGGTCTGAATCTTTCCCCAGGAAAAGAGATTCTAGAACTTTTGAAAAACCAAAGAAAAATGAAGTAGAAAACAAACTACAAGAGTAATACTTTGTAGACATGTATTCATCGAAAATGGCAATGAAAGGGCAAGACCCCAGTAAAGGAAAACAGTTACTGCTATAAGAACAGCAAAGGATTTGAATGTGTTTCTCATAAGGTGAGTACCTGTCATTCCATCTAGTCAAATGTATTCTTTATGCTTAACAGATGATGTTTTCCTATAATTAGTTCTATCACTGACCATTAACAAGTCAGACAATTTTAGACTGTTTCAAAGATATCATGTTGGTCAGATGGAATGTAGATTGTGATAAGAATATTAGATATTTGATCACAATGGTATTAACTTTTTTTAAAATAAGTGAATAAATAAATGCATTAACAATTTATTAATTTTTAAAAAATCATATCTCTTGCAGAAAAACTAGAACCAATACTTCCACAATTGTGAAACCAACTTTCTAAGTTGCCTAATTATTAAGCAAACACCAAATTTGGAAGTTTGTCATAAGTCAAGAAGGTTAGAAGGGTGATTTTCAAGTTCTTTTCTTCCTATGTCTGATCTCACTGAACCTAATCTACCATGGAAAGAAATCTTCTTTTTCCTTTCTGGAGGAAGGACTTGTACAGAATTCCTCATGATGGTGCAGAAACAACTGGATGCGTGTAGAAGGCTGCTGCGTGGGGAAGGCAAGGGCCCCAGCATTACAGGCAACCACAGAAGTGAAATTACAGCCCCAGGTGCAGGTCAGGGTCACTGTTGTTGAAGTGGAGTCTCTGTATGAACATACTTCATGTATGTTGGGATTTGAGAAAGTCACCAGGTTTTCACGTACCTCCAGGTATCTCCCAAACTTGTCTTCCATCATGGCTAATGTTCCCATAGGAAAAAAAATCACTGTTTTAGATGAAGGGACTGTGACCCCAAGAGGCCTTGTCTAGTGCACTTATTTCCTAGTGCTACGGTAACAAATAACCACAAACCCAGGGCTTAAACCAATACAAATTTATTATCTTACAGTTCTGTATGCCAGGAAGTTGACAAGGATCTCACTGGATTATAATCAAGAGGTCAGCAAGGCTGCATTTCCATCTGGAGGTGCCAGGGGAGAATCCATTTCCTTGTTTTTCCAGCTTCTAGAAGCTACTACCCCCACCCCTTAGCTAGTGGTCCCCTCCCTCCATCGTCAAAGCCAGCAATTGCAGCTGGAGTCCTTCTTATATTACATCATTCTGCTCTCTTATTCTACCTCCCTCTTCTACTTGTAAGGACCCTTGAGTTTACACTGGGGCCACATGGAAATCCAGGATAATCTCCCTATTTTAAGATTGGTTGATTAGCAACCTTAATTTCATCTGCAACCTTAATTCCCATTTGCCATGAAATGTAACATGATTACAGGTTCTAGAGATTGAGACGTGGGTGTCTTGAAGGACGGCAAATTAAAAGATGCTTGCTCCTTAGAAGAAAAGCTATGACAAACCTAGACAGCACTTTAAAAAAGTAGAGATATCAATTTGCCAACAAAGGTCCATATAGTCAAAGCTATGTATAGATGTATGTCATGTATAGATGTGAGAGTTGGACCATAAAAAAGGCTGAGAACCCAAGAATTGATGCTTTCAAACTGTGGGGCTGGAAAAGACTTTTGAGAGTCCCTTGGACAGCAAGGAGATCAAACCAGTCAATTCAAAAAGAAATCAGCCCTATTCATTGGAAGGACTGACGCTGAAGCTCCAATATTTCGGCCACCTGATACAAACAGCTGATTCGTTGGAAAAGACCCTGATGCTGGGAAAGATTGAGGGCAGGTGGGAAAGATCAAGGGCAGGTGGAGAAGGGGATGACAGAGGACTAGATGGCATCACTGATTCAATGCACATGAGTCTGAGCAAACTCCAGGAGATTGCGAAGAACTGGGAAGCCTGGTGCCTGCAGTCCCTGCAGTCCCAAAGAGGTGGACACAACTGAGCAACTGCAAACGACAACACACTTAGTATGAAGATGTGTTGCCTAATCATAAATTAAATTACAAAATAAATTAGCAGTCCCCCAGGAGAATGCATCAACTTGAGCTCCTGAAGATAAAAGATCTTTTTTTTTTTGATGAAAAAGGGCATCTCATTGAGCACATAAAGGGCTACAAGTTCTAATGGGACCTTATGTGTAGTGTGAGGATATGAGAAATAAAAAGTCAGTCTATAGACCTACTTGCTCTATTCTTTATTTCATTTTTCAAGGATTCATGAAGACTCTTAACCTGAAGATACATGAGCCACCTATTCCAATGGCTCTCAGAACTTCAACAGCCTGATTTCCTCCCCACCAGTGTGGTATACTTTTGTTTCCTAATCTCTGGGCAGGTGAAGAAAAAACAGGTTATATTTTGGACCAGAGCAGCCCTTGAAACTAGTATGTGGGAGCAGCAGCAGTAGCTAACAGTGGGGCTCCAGCAATGCTTCTCAACGTACAGCCCATAATCTGCCTGCATCAGAATCCTCTGATGCTCTCTCTGGGAATAGGATCCAGGAATCTGCATTTTAAAGAGACCTTTGGAGATTCTGATGCAAACTAAAACTTGACAGCCACTATGTTAAAAGTTCCCCGATCTATCTGTAGCCTCTCCTGGCTCTTAACAGCATTCATAAATCATTTGCTTAATCAATGCTCTATCCCTACTGTGATTCTCAGATATACATTTTTATCAGTTTGTTCTCCTACCTGGAGAGAGAAGTAGAGTGAGCATAATAATTCAGTGCAGGTCTATGGTCTGTAACTGAGAATTTGCCAACATATCTTAAAAATAACCAAGATGAAAACTGATTGATGCATAATTCAGTAGTGAAGCTAGTAGACCAAAATGCCTTTCATAATTTAACATATTGATATAAACTATTAAAAACTGTAAAAGAGACAGTGTTGATTTATGCCGATTGATCCTGACTGTGAATAAATACAGTACAAAAGAAACTAATTGTATCACTTCTGCCAAACTACTAATAGCAAGCAACATACTTGGGGAATTAAAAATGCACTTCTTCAAAACTGAAAAAATTTTGAAACATTTCAAGGGGAAAAAAAGTCTGAAAACAAATTTCAGTTTGTTGTTTTCATTAGCAAATTAAATAAATCAATGTTAACAGCAGGTCTGAATTATTACCCAAAATTTTTTAAAAAACAAAAATTTCAGTTTTATTAAGATAATTTTTTCTTATGTAACAATCATTTACTTTCTTCAGTTTGAATTCAAATTGTGAATTACTTTTGTAATCCTTAATAAACCCATTAGGTAGCTTTCTCTGAGACAAATAGGTTGTCTTAGTAATTTTTAACTGCATAAATATTATCAAATAAATCTATCATGTAAAAATTAAAATAACGTTACCAAAAAAGCTCAAGTCCCCTTACCCACATTTTCAGGTAATCTAGTTCCTCCCTCCCCTCTCCAGAGATGAGCACTGACATCAATTTCCGAAATATTTTTTCAGATCTTGTTTTTTGTGTTTACACGCATGTACATTGACCCATGAAAAGCATTCAGAATTTTTTTGAGAATTTTTATATAAACAGTATCATACGGGATACATTCTTCTACAACTTGATTTTTTTCACCCACTATGCCTTAAAGCACTCTTTCCATGTCTAATAATACCAGCTTTGAGTCAAATATTTTTCTGAATACTAATGTGTGCCCACTCACTCAGTCATGTCCAATTCTTTGCGACTCCATGGACTGTAGCCTGCCAGGCTCCTCCACCCATGGAGTTTTCCAGGCAAGAATACTGGAGTGGGTTGACATTTCCTACTCCAGGGGATCTTCCTGACCCAGGGATCGAGTCTGTGTCTCCTGCATATCTTGCATTGGCAAGTGGATTCTTTACCACTGTGCCACCTGGGAACATATTCTCTAATTTAATCCTCATAGCAACCCCTTGAGGGTGGAACTGGTAGCATCACCTCACAGGTGAAGAAACTGAAGCACAGAGGGAAGAAATGAGCTTCCACAGTCACATAGCTTGTAGCCAAAGTAGAATTAAAAATCATAGCCCCAAATATTTAACGTGACTCTTGATCAAAATTAACTTGAAACAAGAAGACATCAGCTTCTCACCATCGCTAATTATCAGAGAAAGGCAAATCAGAACTACAATGAGGTATCACCTCACACCAGTCCAAATGGCCATCATTAAAAAATCTGCAAGCAACAAATGCGGGAAAGGATATGAAGAAAAGGGAACCCTCCTGCACTGTTGGTTGGAATGTAAATTGGTGCAACCACTATGAAGAACAGTTTAGAGTTTCCTTAAAAAACTACAACTAGAGCTACCATATGATCCAGCAATCCCACTCCCAGGCATATATCCAGAGAAAACAATAAACAAAAAGATATATGCACCCCAGTGTTCACTGCAGCACTGTTTACAACAGCCAAGACATAGGAGCAACCTAAATAACCATCAACAGATTCATGGATAAAGAAGATGTGGTACATATTACTCAGCCATTAAAAAAGAATGAAATAATGCCATTTGCATCAACATGGATTGACTTGGAGATTATCATACTAAGTAAAATAAGTCAGACAAGAGAAATACAAATATCATGTGATATCACTTACTTATGGAATATAAAAAATGATACAAATGAACTTATTTACAAAACAGAAATAGACTCACAGACTTAGAAAACAAATTTATGGTTACCAAAGGGAAAAGGGGGCTTCCTAGGTGGAGCTAGTGGTAAAGAACCCACCTGCTGACGCAGGAGACAATAAGAGATGCGGGTTCGATCCCTGGGTTGGGAATATCCCCTGGAGAAGGGCATGGTAATCCATTACCATGGATTACCATCTCTTGCCTGGAGAATCATATGGACAGAAGAGCCTGGCAGGCTACAGTCCATGGGGTCACAAAGAATTGCACTACTGAAATGACTTAGCACACATGCACAATGGGAAAAGATAGGCAGGATAAATTAAAAGACAGGGATTAACATATACACACTATTGTATATAAAATAGATGATCAACAAGGACTACTGTATAACACAGGGAACTGTACTCAATAGTATGTAATAACCTTTATGGGAAAATAATCTGAAAAAGAACAGATACATGAACATGTAGAGCTAAGTCAGATTGCTGTACACCTGAAAGTAACACAGCATTGTAAATCAACTATATTCCAACATAAAATAAAAAATTTTAGAAAGAAGACTTCAGCTTCAATTGCAGAAAACTTCAGGGTAAACTGCTTTCTGAATCCAAAACTATGAATTAACAATTAGCTTCTTTTTTGATAGGTAAGAGGGAAGGTAAGTAAATTCTAGTAATTATAAAGGTCAAATAAATCTGTAATTATTTTGAATCTTGACAATATGCATTTTAAACTGTTAGTATGTTTGTTGTGAAAGGCAAAGAACTCTAATAAAGCCCAGGACTTTGACTTATAACCTTGAGATCATGAATGCATGCAACAAATAAAAACACACATTTGTCAGAATATTTATTGTAGAAACTGTCACCCCGACCTCATGATTATTTACCCATGACTCCGACTTCACTGATCTGATTCTAATGAACTCAACAAGTGCAGATCCACTTCAAATTAGGAGCATAGCTAAAGGCATCATTCCCTTTAAAAATTTTTTATGAGTAAAATAAAATGACTCCAACATATTAAATTAAAATTATAATGCAGAGTCTTCATTGCTTTCAATGTTGAAGAGTTGTTTCCAAACACAGACAATCTGACTCCAGAACTAACACTCCTAACCACTATACAATGGCACAGTGATACCTACCTCCCTCTTTTTACCTGCCATATAAAATACCACAGAATGAATATAACCACAGTTCATTTGACCATTCACCTGTTGGTCACTGAAGTGGTTTCTAACACTTTGCAATTCATAACAGCATGCCCATTCTTCTACATGCCTCCTTGTGCTGCTATACAAGTATTTCTTGAGAGCAGTCACCCTCCAAGAGTGGTCCCCAGACCAGTGCAATTGCCATCAGCTAGAATTTATTAAAACTTCAGACTCAGGTCTGATCCCCGTGTTTTCTGAACCAGAAACTCTGGGGCTGAAAGCCTGGAAATCTGTGTTTTAATAAGCCCACCAGGGGATTTTGATATACACTCAAAATTGGGAATCATCTCACTAGAGATACAGACAGCACAATGGTTGGGACACAGGAAACCCCTTATTTGAAGCCAAAATTTAAACCACTCCAAAGAAGCAAAAGTAAAGATGAAATGTCAAAAACATTAGGATTTTAACCTGACTTTTCAGGAATCTCTTCCCAGACTTAGAACTCTATTAAACTTGTCAAAAAAAAAAAAAAAAAAGACTAATTTCAGAACTCAAATAGGTTATCTAACAAAGCATGAGATTAAGAAAAGTAAATTTGAAATTAAAATTTATATTCAATTATAAACTTAGAAGAAACGGACAAATTCTTAGAAAAGTACAACTTCCCAAAACCGAACTAGGAAGAAATAGAAAATTTTAACAGACCCATCACAAGCACGGAAGTTGAAACTGTAATCAGAAATCTTCCAACAAACAAAGCTCAGGACCAGACGGCTTCACAGCTGAATTCTACCAAAAATTTAGAGAAGAACTAACACCTATCCTACTCAAACTCTTCCAGAAAATTGCAGAGGAAGGTAAATTTCCAAACTCATTCTGTGAGGCCACCATCACCCTAATACCAAAACCTGACAAAGATGCCACAAAAAAAGAAAACTATAGGCCAATATCACTGACAAACATAGATGCAAAAATCCTTAACAAAATTCTACCAATCAGAATCCAACAACATATTAAAAAGATCATACACCATGACCAAGTGGGCTTTATCCCAGGGATGCAAGGATTCTTCAATATCCACAAATCAATCAATGTAATACACCACATTAACAAATTGAAAAATAGAAACCATATGATTATCTCAATAGATGCAGAGAAAGCCTTTGACAAAATTCAACACCCATTTATGATAAAAACTCTCCAGAAAGCAGGAATAGAAGGAACATACCTCAACATAATAAAAGCTATATATGACAAACCCTCAGCAAACATTATCCTCAATGGTGAAAAATTGAAAGTATTTCCCCTAAAGTCAGGAACAAGACAAGGGTGCCCACTCTCACCACTACTATTCAACATAGTTTTGGAAGTTTTGGCCACAGCAATTAGAGCAGAAAAATAAATAAAAGGAATCCAGACTGGAAAAAAAGAAGTAAAACTCTCACTGTTTGCAGATGACATGATCCTCTATATAGAAAGCCTTAAAAACTCCACCAGAAAATTACTAGAGCTAATCAATGAATATAGTAAAGTTGCAGGATATAAAATTAACACACAGAAATCCCTTGCATTCCTATATACTAACAATGAGAAAGCAGAAAGAGAAGTTAAGGAAACAATTCCATTTATCATTGCAACGAAAAGAATAAAATACTTAGGAATATATTTACTTGAAGAAACAAAAGACCTATATATAGAAAACTATAAAACACTGGTGAAAGAAATCAAAGAGGACACAAATAGATGGAGAAATATACTGTGTTCATGGATCAGAAGAATCAATATAGTGAAAATGAGTATACTACCCAAAGCAATCTATAGATTCAATGCAATCCCTATCAAGCTACCAACGATATTTTTCAGAGAACTAGAACAAATAATTTCACAATTTGTATGGAAATACAAAAAACCTTGACTAGCCAAAGCAATCCTGAGAAAGAAAAATGGAGCTGGAGGAATCAACCTGCCTGACTTCAGTCTCTACTACAAAGCCACAGTCATCAAGACAGTATGGTACTGGCACAAAGACAGAAATATTGATCAATGGAACAAAATAGAAAGCCCAGAGATAAATCCACACACCTATGAACACCTTATCTTTGACAAAGGAGGCAAAAATATACAATGGAGAAAAGACAATCTCTTTAACAAGTGGTGCTGGGAAAATTGGTCAACCACTTGTAAAAGAATGAAACTAGAACATTTTCTAACACCATACACAAAAATAAACTCAAAATGGATTAAAGATTTAAACATAAGGCCAGAAACTATTAAACTCCTAGAGGAAAACATAGGCAAAACACTCTCCAACATAAACCACAGCAGGATCCTCTATGACTCACCTTCCAGAATATTGGAAATAAAAGCAAAAATAAACAAATGGGACCTAATTAAAATTAAAAGCTTCTGCACAACAAAGGAAACTATAAGCAAGGTGAAAAGACAGCCTTCAGAATGGGAGAAAATAATAGCAAATGAAGCAACGGACAAAAAATTAATCTCAAAAATATACAAGCAACTCCTGCAGCTCAATTCCAGAAAAATAAAAATGACCCAATCAAAAAGTGGGCTACAGAACTAAACAGACATTTCTCCAAAGAAGACATACAGATGGCTAACAGACACATGAAAAGATGCTCAACATCACTCATTATCTGCTGCTAAGTCACTTCAGTCGTGTCCGGCTCTGCGCGACCCCATAGACAGAAGCCCACCAGGCTCCCCCACCCCTGGGATTCTCCAGGCAAGAACACTGGAGTGGGTTGCCATTTCCTTCTCCAATGCATGAAAGTGAAAAGTGAAAGTGAAGTCGCTCAGTCGTGTCCGACTCTTAGCGACCCTATGGACTGCAGCCTACCAGGCTCCTCCATCCATGGGATTTTCCAGGCAAGAGTACTGGAGTGGGGTGCCATTGCCTTCTCCATCACTCATTATCAGAGAAATGCAAATCAAAACCACAATGAGGTACCATTTCATGCCAGTCAGAATGGCTGCTATCCAAAAGTCTACAAGCAATAAATGCTGGAGAGGGTGTGGAGAAAAAGGAACCCTCTTACACTGTTGGTGGGAATGCAAACTAGTACAGCCACTATGGAGAACAGTGTGGAGATTCCTTAAAGACTCTGTGGGAGAGGGAGAGTGTGGGATGATTCGGGAGAATGGCACTGAAACATGTATAATATCATATATGAAACAAGTCACCAGTCCAGGTCTGATGCACAATACTGAATGCTTGGGGCTGGCGCACTGGGATGACCCAGAGGGATGGTATGGCGAGGGAGGAGGGAGGAGGGTTCAGGATGGGGAACACATGTATACCTGTGGCAGATTCATGTTGATATATGGCAAAACCAATACAATATTGTAAAGTTAAAAAAAAAAAAAACTGGATATAGAACTCCCAAATGACCCAGCAATCCCACTGCTGGGCATACACACTGAGGAAACCAGAATCGAAAGAGACACATGTACCCCATTGTTCATTGCAGCACTGTTTATAATAGCCAGGACATGGAAGCAACCTAGATGTCCATCAGCATGAATGGATAAGAAAGCTGTGGTACATATACACAATGAAGTATTCCTCAGCCATTAAAAAGAATACATTTGAGTCAGTTCTAATGAGGTGGATGAAACTGGAGCCTATTATACAGAGTGAAGTAAACCAGAAAGAAAAACACCAATACAGTATACTAATGCATATATATGGAATTTAGAAAGAAGGTAACAATAACCCTGTATGCAAGACAGCAAAAGACACACAGATGTATTGAACAGTCTTTTGGACTCTGTGGGAGAGGGTGAGGGTGGGATGATATAGGAGAATGGCACTGAAACATGTAAAATATCATATGTGAAACAAATTGCGAGTCCAGGTTTGATGCAGGATACAGGGTGCTTGCAGCTGGTGCACTGGGATGACCCAGAGGGATGGGATGGGGAGGGAGGTGGGAGGGGGGTTCAGGATGGGGAACACATGTACACTCATGGTGGATTCAAGTCAATGTATGGCAAAACCAATACAATATTGTAAAGTAAAATTAATTAATTAAAAATAAATAGATAAATTTATATTCAACGATAAAGAGATTTTGAAAGATCATAGTCTGAGAAGGTCATCTGACACATGAAGGGACCAACCCCAGAGAAATGAAACACCTTTTCCAAGTTCACTGGACTGGTTAGAAGCATAGTGATGGTGAGAGCTTTGGACCTTGGTCTTAGGCACACCAGATGTTGCATCACCGAGTATTATGCTTTGATCAAAGACATTCCTCAAGGAAGATTTTATGACAAACTAAGGAAAGCTTACTTCAAATATTATCCTGAGAATAATTTAGAAAAGAATAAAATCTGGGTATTTATTCTAGAAGAAAGATGCCAAAACCAAATGATTCCAGTGTAAGGAAGATATTACATTACCCAAAATGTATACCAGTAAAGCTAATCATGAACCTCCTCAATGATATTCTCATTGTCTTATAATTTTGACATTTTTATCAAAATGAAATAATGTTTATTGATGTGTGATATTGTAACATGAAAGGAAAATTCTAAAATGTACTACATCTCTAATACACTTGCTTTAAATCGATGTACTATTTCCTATATATATACATTTATTTTCATCAAATTGTGATAAAGGGAACACAAGTGTTCTGAACATTTTTAATCTTAAAATATTTGGTAAAAACTTAAAATATTCTTCCATATTTCAATGTTACTAAATAATATCCATACTTTATTTATAACTGTCCAATGGTCTATAAGATATGCCATAATTCACTTGGACATGTTTTTGGATCTGTGAATGGTTTCATATTTATTTTATATTGTAAGCAATGCTATAATAAAATTCTCATATTTTTCTTTCTTCTTTTGAATTATTTCCTTTGGCTAGATTTCAAAGAGCAGACTGTGGAGTTGTGACCATTGATCTATTTATGGTTCTTGACCTGAAATACCAAACCCACTCCTCAATGATTCAGCAGAATTTTCACTGGAACCTTAAAAAAAGTTTCACACCAAGTACTCATGCCAGGGAGGTGTTGGGGTCAGGGGAGAGAATTAAATTAGGTTAATGTTATGGGTCTAATTTTAATGGGCTAATATTCATAATTTTCCTTATCTGAATCCTGGTTTCTTTTAAACTAAAAGAAACTTTCAGACTAAAATTCCAAGTAATATTACAATTTAGACTAGAAAAAACCATACTCCAAAAAAGGAAAATTACAATTATTAAAACATTTAAATAAACCCCAAACAGTAACCTGGATTCACACTCTCAATTATTTACATTTAACTGGAGTTCAATTCCAAGAATCCTCCTCAGTACCTTGAGAAAATATAAAATGGATATACAATGCCTGACTTCAAGAGCTTATAAGCTAGTATGAAATTTAATTAATTAGTCTTGGAAAACCTTCATTTGTCAATTTTCCACCTGCTAACTGGGAGGAGACATATTTGCCTATCTTGAGGAAGGAATATAAATAGAAATGAGATGAGATTGGTAAATAAATACTCTACTTAATTGCAATGCATACTGATCACTTTTAAGAAGTTTTAGTCTAATTTGTCCAAAAAGAACATCCAGATGGCTGGTGGTGTTGTGGATAAGAATCCATCTGCCAATGCAGGGGACACATGTTCAATACCTGGTCTAGGAAGATTCCACATCCTGCAGAGCAACTGAGCCCATATCCTGCAACTACTGAGCCTGCGTGCCAGAACTAAAGAAGCACACTCACCCTGGAGACCGGGCTCCGCAACGAAAGAAGCCACCACAGTGAGAAGCCCAAATACCACAACTATGAAGCCTGCATGCTCTAGGGCCCATGACCCCCAAGTGATGAGCCCTTGTTCTGCAACTACTGAAGCCCACATGCTCTAGAGCCAGCAAGTCACAACCACCAAGCCTGCATGCTGCAACGACTGAAGATCACATGCCTAGAGCCTGTGCTCTGCAACCAGAGAAGTCACCACAATGAGAAGCCCATGCACCACAAGTAGAGAGTAACCCCACTCTATGCAACTAGAAAAAGCCCATGTGCAGCAGCAAAGATGCAGCACAGACAAAAATAAGTAAAATACAGCAGTGTGTACAGGTCAAAAATAAATACATAAATAAATAAAACCTTTCAAAAAAGAAAACATACAGATGGCCAACAGGCACATGAAAAGATGCTCAACATTGCTAATTATCAGAGAAATGCAAATCAAAGCTACAAAGAGGTAAAATGACCGTCATCAAAGAGTCTACCAATAACAAATGTGGAAGAGGGTAGGTAGAAAAGAGAACCTTCTTACACTGTTGGTAAGAATGTAAATTGGTGCAGCCACTGTGGAGAATAGTATGGAAGTTCCCTAAAAAACTAAAAACAGAGTTACCATGTGATCTAGCAATCTCATTCCTTGGCATCTATTTTGGAGAAAACTCAAATTTGAAAAGACGCATGCTCCTCAACATTCATAGCAGCACTATTTACAATATACACACACACACACACATACATACACATAAATATACACGGTGGAATACTACTCAGCCATAAAAAAGAATGAAATAATAGCACTTGCAGCAACAGAGACGGACCTAGAAATTATCATACTAAGTGAAGTAAGTCAGACAGAAAAAGACAAATATCATATGATATCACTTAGATGTTCAGTTCAGTTCACTCCATTGTGTCTGACTCTTTGCAACCCCATGGACTGAGGCACACCAGGCCTCCCTGTCCATCACCAACTCCCAGAGTTTACTCAAACTCATGTACATTGAGTCGGTGATGCCATCCAACCATCTCATCCTCTGTCGTCTCCTTCTCCTCCCACTTTCAATCTTTCCCAGGATCAGGGTCTTCTCAAATGAGTCAGTTCTTCCCATCAGGTGGCCAAAGTACTGGAGTTTCAGCTTCAGCATCAGTCCTTCCAGTGAATATTCAGGACGGATTTCCTTTAAGATGAACTGGTTGGATCTGCCTGCAGTCCAGGGACTCTCAAGGGTCTTCTCCAACACCACAGTTCAAAAGCATCAATACTTTGGCGCTCAGCTTTCTTTATAGTCCAACTCTCACATCCATACATGACTACTGGAAAAACCATAGCTTTGACTAAATAGACTTTTGTTGGCAAAGTAATGTCTCTGCTTTTGAATATGCTGTCTAGGTTGGTCATAACTTTTCTTCCAAGGAGCAAGCGTCTTTTAATTTCATGGCTGCAATCACCATCTGCAGTGATTTTAGAGCCCCCCCAAATAAAGTCTGACACTGTTTCCATTGTTTCCCTATCTATTTGCTATGAAATGTGGGGCCAGATGCCATGATCTTAGTTTTCTGAATGTCGAGTTTTAAGCCAACTTTTTCACCCTCCTCTCACTTTCATCAAAAAGCTCTTTAGTTATGCTTCAATTTCTGCCATAATGGTGGTGTCATCTACATATCTGAGGTTATTGATATTTCTCCTGGCAATCTTAATTCCAGCTTGTGCTTATAAGCAGGGTGACAATATACAGCCTTGATGTACTCCTTTTCCTATTTGGAACCAGTCTGTTGTTCCATGTTCAGTTCTAACTGTTGCTTCCTGACGTGCATATAGGTTTCTCAAGAGGCAGGTCAGGTGGTCTGGTATTCCCATCTCTTTCAGAATTTTCCACAGTTTGTTGTGATCCACACAGTCAAAGGCTTTAGCATAGTCAATAAAGCAGAAGTAGATGTTTTTCTGGAACTCTCTTGTTTTTTCAATGATCCAACAGATGTTGGCAATTTGATCTCAGGTTCCTCTGCCTTTTATAAAACCAGCTTGAACATCTGGAAGTTCACAGTTCATGTACTGTTGAAGCCTGGCTTGGAGAATTCTGAGTATTACTCTGCTAGTGTGTGAGATGAGTACAATTGTGCGGTAGTTTGAGCATTCTTTGGCATTGCCTTTCTTTGGGATTGGAATGAAAACTGACCTTTTCCAGTCCTATGGCCACTCCTGGTTTTCCAAATTTGCTGATATATTGAGTGCAGCACTTTCACAACATCATCTTTCAGGATTTGGAATAGCTCAACTGGAATTCCATCACCTCCACTAGTTTTGTTCGTAGTGATGCTTTCTAAGGCCCACTTGACTTCGCATTCCAGGATGTCTGGCTCTAGGTGAGTGATCATACCATTGTGATTACCTGGGTCCTGAAGATCTTTTTTGTACAGTTCTTCTGTGTATTCCTGCCACCTCTTCTTAATATCTTCTGCTTCTGTTAGGTCCATACCATTGCTGTCCTTTATTGTGCCATCTTTGCATGAAATGTTCCCTTGGTATCTCTAATTTTCTTGAAGAGATGTCTAGTCTTTCCCATTCTATTGTTTTCCTCTATTTCTTTGCACTGATCTCTGAGGAAGGCTTTCTTATCTCTCCTTGCTAGTCTTTGAAACTCTGCATTCGGATGGATATATCTTTCCTTTTCTCCTTTACCTTTCGCTTCTCTTCTTTCCTCAGCTATTTGTAAGGCCTCCTCAGACAACCACTTTGCCTTTTTGCATTTCTTTTTTTGTTTTTGTTTTTGAGATGGTCTTGATCACTGCCTCCTGTACAATGTCACAAACCTCCGTCCATAACTCTTCAGGCACTCTGTCTATCAGATCTAATCCCTTAAATCTATTTCTCACTTCCACTGTATAATCATTAGGGATTTGATTTAGGTCATACCTGAATGGTCTAGTGGTTTTCCCTACTTTCTTCAATTTAAGTCTGAATTTGTCAATGAGTTCATGATCTGAGCCACAGTCAGCTCCCAGTCTTGTTTTTACTGACTGTATAGAGCTTCTCCATCTTTAGCTGCAATTAATATAATTAATCTGCTTTTGGTGTTGACCATCTGGTGATGTCCATGTATAGCCTTCTCTTGTGTTGTTGGAAGAGGGTGTTTGCTATGACCAGTGCGTTCTCTTGGCAAAACTCTATTAGCCTTTACCCTGCTCCATTCTGTAACTCCAAGCCAAATTTGCCTGTTACTCCAGGTGTTTCTTAACTTCCTACTTTTGCATTCCAGTCCCCTATAATGAAAAGGACATCTTTTTTGGGTGTTTGTTAGTTCTAGAAGGTATTGTAGGTCTTCATAAAACTGTTCAAATTCAGCTTCTTCAGCATTACTGGTCAGGGCATAGACTTGGATTACCATGATATTGAATGGTTTGCCTTGGAAATGAACGGAGATCATTCTGTCGTTTTTGAGATTGCATTCACTTAAATGGAGAATCTAAAATATGATACAAATTAACTTATTTATAAAACAGAAACAGGCTCACAGACATAGAAAAAAAAGTTATCGTTATCAAAGTGAAAACAGAGGAGGGATAAATCTGGAGTTTTGGATTAACAGATACAAACCACTGCTGCTGCTGCTGCTGCTTCTGCTAAGTTGCTTCAGTCGTGTCCGATTCTGTGCCACCCCATAGACGGCAGCCCACCAGACTTCCCCGCCCCTGGGATTCTCCAGGCAAGAACACTGCAGTGGGTTGCCATTTCCTTCTCCAATGCATAAAAGTGAAAAGTGAAAGTGAAGTCGCTCAATTGTGCCTGACTCTTAGCGACCTCATGGACTGCAGCCTACCAGGTTCCTCTGTCCATGGATTTTCCAGGCAAGAGTACTGGAGTGGGGTGCCATTGCCTTCTCCAACAGATACACACTACCATATAAAAAACAGATAAAAAGTAAGGAACTACTGTATAGCACAGGGAACTGTATTCAAACTATATTCACTGTAATATCTATAATGGAAAAGAATATTATACATATACATATATACACATATATATTCATATATATATGAATCACTTTGCTCTACACCAGAAACTGTATATATAAACATAATATATATAAACATAATACTGTAAATCAACTATACCTCAACAAAAAAAAAAAAAAGAGAGAGAGAGGAAGAAGAAAATGTTCAAGTTTAACTGGAAGCCATGAAGTTGCCATCAGTGGTCAGTTTCTGGGGTCAGGTCATTTCTTTTTAAAATATCTAAAGTTGGTTTATATTATTTGAAATCCAAAGAATCCTAAATCAGAAGAGGCCTAAATGTAGAAGTCTTTCATTCAGTTCAGTTCAGTTCAGTTCAGTTGCTCAGTCGTGTCTGACTCTTTGAGATCCCATGAATCGCAGCACACCAGGCCTCCCTGTCCATCACCAACTCCCGGAGTTCACTCAGACTCACGTCCATCGAGTCGGTGATGCCATCCAGCCATCTTATCCTCTGTCATCCCCTTTTCCTCCTGCCCCCAATCCCTCCCACCATCAGAGTCTTTTCCAATGAGTCAACTCTTCGCATGACGTGGTCAAAGTACTGGAGTTTCAGCTTTAGCATCATTCCTTCCAAAGAACACCCAGGGCTGATCTTTAGAATGGACTGGTTGGATCTCCTTGCAGTCCAAGGGACTCTCAAGAGTCTTCTCCAACACCACAGTTCAAAACCATCAATTCTTTGGCATTCAGCCTTCTTCACAGTCCAACTCTCACACCCATACATGACCACAGGAAAAACCATAGCCTTGACTAGACAGACCTTTGTTGGCAAAGTAATGTCTCTGCTTTTCAATATGCTATATAGGTTGGTCATAACTTTCCTTCCAAGGAGTAAGCGTCTTTTAATTTCATGGCTGCAGTCACCATCTGCAGTGATTTTGGAGCCCAAAAAAGTAAAGTCTGACACTGTTTCCACTGTTTCCCCATCTATTTCCCATGAAGTGATGGGACCAGATCTTTGTTTTCTGAATGTTGAGCTTTAAGCCAACTTTTTCACTCTCCTCTTTCACTTTCATCAAGAGGCTTTTTAGTTTCTCTTCACTTTCTGCCATAAGGGTGGTGTCATTCGCATATCTGAGTTTGTTGGTACTTCTCCTGACAATCTTGATTCCAGCTTGTGTTTCTTCCAGCCCAGCGTTTCTCATGATGTACTCTGCATATAAGTTAAATAAGAAGGGTGACAGTATACAGCCTTGACATACTCCTTTTCCTATTTGGAACCAGTCTGTTGTTCCAGGTCCAGTTCTAACTGTTGCCTCCTGACCTGCATATGGGTTTCTCAAGAGGCAGGTCAGGTGGTCCGGTATTCCCATCTCTTTCAGAATTTCCCACAGTTTATTGTGATCCACACAGTCAAAGGCTTTGACATAGTCAATAAAGCAGAAACAGGTGCTTTTCTGGAACTCTCTTGCTTTTTCAATGATCCAGCGGATGTTGGCAATTTGATCTCTGGCTCCTGTGCCTTTTCTAAAACCAGCCTGAATATCTGGAAGTTCACGGTTCACGTATTGCTGAAGCCTGACTTGGAGAATTTTGAGCATTACTTTACTAGCATGTGAGATGAGTGCATTTCTCATTAGGGATCATGAAAGTGTTCTGGCAGTTCTCACAGGCTTCAAGGCCAGGAAATGGTCCAGCTGGCTGTCAAAAGCTGGGACTCCAGATAGCCAACTGGTGATACAAGTTGAAATGCTAACCTAGACCAAGTTTAGGCCTCCCTCAGAAATAAACTTTCAGAATCAGTGAGGGCTTAGGTTCAGGCGGACAGTCACGTACTCTGAAAGAATTTATCTGCAGAGTGAAGTTCATCATTTATTTTTCAACAAATATTTTTTATGTACTTTCTGTGAATCAGACCCTGGGTTAGGTACTGGTAATAAAATGGTGAACAAGAACCTGTGTGTTTGTGGAGCCTACATTCTAGTGATGGAAACAAATTAAAAAATAAGTAAGGAAATAAAGGAAGTGAGATTGTGGTTCAGTTCAGTTCAGTTCAGTCACTCAGTCGTGTCCGACTCTTTTTGACCCCATGAATCGCAGCACACCAGGCCTCCCTGTCCATCACCAACTCCCGGAGTTCACTCAGACTCACGTCCATCGAGTCAGTGATGCCATCCAGCCATCTCATCCTCTGTTGTCCCCTTTTCCTTCTGCCCCCAATCCCTCCCAGCATCAGAGTCTTTTCCAATGAGTCAACTCTTCGCATGAGGTGGCCAAACTACTGGAGTTTCAGCTTTAGCATCATTCCTTCCAAAGAAATCCCAGGGCTGATCTCCTTCAGAATGGACTGGTTGGATCTCTTTGCAGTCCAAGGGACTCTTCAAGAGTCTTCTCCAACACCACAGTTCAAAAGCATCAATTCTTTGGTGCTCAGCCTTCTTCACAGTCCAACTCTCACATCCATACATGACCACAGAAAAAACCATAGCCTTGAGTAGATGGACAAAACAAACAAATTCTTCTGTTCTGGGAGAATCTGTTTTAACTATGATGGTTAGGGAGGCTCTGGCTGAGAACCTGGAAGTTAAACTGAGAACATAAAGTTAAGAAGAAACAACGCTGTGAAGGGCAGCAAGGAACACTTCAGGCAAAGGGAACAGCATAAGTTGGAAAAGAGCTTGAAGTGTTCCAGAAACTGGCTTTAGGCTTGGGTTGGATCATAGTGAAAGAGGGAGTCTGTGGCATCAGATGTAGTGATACAGGCAGAAGCCAGATCATGTAGCAGTTTGTAGATCATGGAAGGAATTTTTATTTTGTTCTAAGTATAAAGCAAAGTTATTGAGGGTGTTTGTTTAACTGCTGCTACTGCTGGTGGTTTAGTTGCTAAGTTGTATCTGACTCTTGTAACCCCATGGACTATAACCCACAAGGTTCCTCTGTCCATGGAATTTTTCTGGCAAAAATATTGGAGTGGGTTGCTACTTCCTTCTCCAGGGCATCTTCCACATCCAGAGATTGAATCTGTGTCTCCCGCATAGCAGTCAGATTCTTTACTGACTTGAGCCGTAGCTTTAAATTGTGGAGAAGAGAGAGACAGTCATCTCAAAGTATTGTACCTTCTTATTTTATAGAAAAGAAGTAGAACCTCAAAAGTTTGGAATTATTGGTTCCCAAGTCCTTGGCCAATCTAATACAGAGCCAAACTGTAGAGCACAGAGTAGTCTGCTCAGTGCTAATGTGGCAGCCTGGATGGGGTGGAGTTTGGGGAGGAGGATGGATATATGTATTTGTATGGCTGAGTCCCTTTGCTGTCCACCTGGAACTATCACACCATTGTTAATCAGCTATGCTCCGATATACAATAAAAAGTTTTAAAAAAAGCAGATCTAGGACCCAATCCCAATGTCATGCCCTTCAGCTTAGTGGTCTCATTTCCTTCCCTTCTCCCAGAGCAGCCAAAGCACCCTCAGGGCTCCAGGCAGAGGACTCAGGACAGGGTGTCTCATTCATGGTCTGTATCCTCCCCTCCATCCTCATATACCTCTGAATGTTCTGGTCATGGGGAAGCCTACTTGTTCGCTGCCCACCACCAGAGACAAAACCAGGTCACTCAGTCTTAGAAATGGACATGGGCTGCAATGATGATGGTGATGACCGGCTTTAGTTCCTTTATCTTAATGCTTTGCACATACCAGGTAATTTAATCGTCACAGCCACACTCTCAGATGGACATGATTATAGCACTTATTCCCATATCTGGAAAATGAGGCACAAATAAGCTAAATGGGCTGTTCCCTAAGCTGCAAGCAGACCATGCATTGTGCCTTAGGTTGTTCACCCCCCACATCCAGCCCTGAGCTGGGGAGAGTTCAGGTTCCTTGTTGCTCCCACAGCATCTGTTCTGTTTTTCTCACATTACCTGTTGTGTAGTGGTGATGTTTTCCTTTTTAGCTACAAGCCAGGAAGTTTCCTGTGGGTGGTTATATGGGAATAATTAGTCTTTATGTAAGCACTGCCTTGCAGGATATGAAAGACATAACTCTCAGGCAGCCAGAGAACCCAGGAGGATGCTTATAATCACTAGGCTTCATTCTCTCCAGGAATAATTATGGATTTCAACCACAAATCACCACTTCAATAGGGTTTTCACACCTTAGCTTCTTCCCAAAATTTTAAGAGCGGATTTTCTAGGGAAAGATTATGGATGAAGGGGCAGACATCCTGTGGTTCTTTTTTCTTTTTTCTTTTTTTTTTTTCTGTGGTTCTTTTTTCCTGCTGGAGGTGGCTTCTCATCAGGAGTGGAAAACAGATGTCACTTCCTGGGGAATCAATGTCATGGTCTAGCCAGAGCCCTCAGAGTCATAGGACATGGGGGCTGGAAGGTGCCTTACAGACTATGAATTCAGTCTCTTTTGATTATGTATAATGAGAGTCAACTTCAAATGCCTAAAGCAGAAAAGGAGATTGGGGTATTAACATAGTTACAAATGTAATAGCGAATCATCACCATATGTGCATACAAACTTCTCCAACACCCACACTTTCTCCCCACACCCTCTCCTCTCACCATCCCCCACTACCACCTCTGCCATTCTTCAAGACTAGAGAGTGTTTTTCAAGACTAGCAGGGTCTACTGCTATGTAACAACTACTCACAAAAGTTAGTGGTGTAAAATATCAATCATCTTGTTATATTTCATGATTCCATGGATTGAGAGTTCAGGCAGGACTCAGATGAATAATTCTTTCCTTTCCCCATGGTTCCAATGAAGCTCACTTGGTGGCAGCCAACCAGCAGGTGAGCTTGTGCAGGGGCCAGAGACAGCCTCATTCACAGGTCTGGTATCTTGCTGGGACTGTCCGCTGAGCACCTACACATGGCCTCTCCTGTATGGCAACCTTGTTCTTCAGTCACTAAGTCACGTCCGATTCTTTGCAACACCATGAACTGCAGCACACCAGTCTTCCCTGTCTTTTACCATCTCCCAAAGTTCACTCAACCTCATGTCCATTGAGTTGGTGATGCCATCCAAACCATCTCATCCTCTGTCACCCCCTTCTCCTCCTGCCCTCAGTCTTTCCCAGCATCAGAGTCTTTTCCAATGAGTTGGCTCTTCACATCAGGTGGACAAAGTATTGGAGCATTAGCATCAGTCCTTGGGGTAGTCAAATTTCTTACATGGCAGCTCAGGGGTCCCCAGAAACAGGTAAAAGCTGTAAGGCTTCTTCTGATCCAGTCTCAGAAGAAACAACATTTCTACCACATTGTATAATGAAACAAGTCACTAAAGCCAGCTTGAATTCAAGGAAAAGCAAATTATTAATAGAATCCACCTCTCAATAGGGTTGTTAAATGATTTCTCTGGTGGCTCAGACAGTAAAAGTTCTGCCTACAATGTGGGAGACCTGGGTTCGATCGGGTCAGGAAAATCCCCTGGAGAAGGAAATGGCAATCCACTCCAGTACTATTGCCTGGAAAATCCCATGGACAGAGGAGCCTGGTAGGCTATAGTCCATGGAGTCGCAAAGAGTCGGACACGACTGAGCGACTTCACTCACTCACTTTAATCTCCCACAGACAGTTTGCTAGACAAGCATCCACAATACTTAATACTTAAATACTGCTTGCTTAGATCCAAGAGGAAAGATGAATGAGAAATGGAAACAAACATCTGATCAAATGGTTTGGGAGTCAAAGGATATGAATGATGTGTCTTCTCCTCTCATTTCACCAGTGATCAATAGCTCCAAGAAAGGATTATATATAAAGAAAAGGTAAGAATAGTATACTTACTTTCTTAGAGTTGTGAAGACCAAATAGATTTTTTATATGCAACGTACTTAGCACAGTGCCTGACACATAGTAGACTCCCTATTAAAATGCTTCATCAAAAAAATAAATAAATAAATAAATAAAAATAAAATAAAATGCTACATCATCATCACGCTTGATGGGCCTCATTTTGATACTTAACCTTGGCTGTGCATGTATGCTCAGTTGCTTCAGTGTATATGACTTTTTGCAACCCCATGGCCTATAGCCCGCCAGGCTCCTCTGTCCATGGTATTTTCCAGGCAGGAATACTGGAATAGGTTGCCTTTTTCTCTTCCAGGGGATCTTCCTAACCCAGGGATTGAACCCGCATCTCCTGCATTGGCAGACAGATTTCCTGGGAACCCCTACCTTAGCTAGACATCAAAATTTAACTCCCCAGAAGCTTCTTTTGCAGGATTATAATGGAAAGCAAAAAGAGGAGAATGAAAGATGGCTTATAGCATTGTGACTCCGTTTGCACGCAAATTAGCAATGGTCATTCAATCAGGATTCTCAAAGTAAATGCTTTATTTTAATGTGTTATCTAATACAAACAACAATGCCATTATGAAGCTCTTAGATCCTGTCCCTACATGAATCACAGAAATGATCATATTGCATAAAAAACTGGTGGTGGAGGTGACCATCTTGTGACACTGACCGTTTCTCTTGCAATTCCCTGAGTCCAGGCTTTCCCTTTATCAGCCATCAACTTCTAGGGCTGGACTGATGTCCAACCCTATCTATCTCCTTTAGTAAGATGAAGTTTCTGTTTCTAAGAAAGTGAATTTACTGGGCTCTATCCTTAGGTTTTCAAGGCTTCACAAACTCCCAGGTGCCTGGCATCAATCTTCACTTCTAGAAAAAAAGACCACCAGTGTGGAAAAGGTTGTGTAATACTTTTATATAACTCAGGGTACACTGATGTGGCAGGACACCTGGAGCTGGTTCTGATACATTACTGGGATGGTTCCTTAAAGTTTGGATAGAGTAAGAAATGAGGAACTGCCTTGGCAGAATGTTGACAGGATCAAAAGGCTCGGGAAGGTGGAAACAGTAGAAACAATATATTACATGAGACATGGAAACCCACCAATTGACTGTAATCCAGGACAGCCCAGACACTCCCTTCATTAACATAATAAATAATGAATTCCTGAGAGGGACCCTGAAATATCCAAAACGCTTGTTAGCCATCCTTTGAAGGTCATTATTTAAAATGGGAGAATCTGCCATTGAGCTGGTCCATAAAGTAGAACTAAGAGGATTATGAAATGGCAAATGGCAGTGCTTAATTGTCAGAGGCAAGATGAATGTAGTAATTATTATCCTGGTCAGCAAGATTTGGAGTAGCAATCGGGCTTCCTTGAACACCACGTAACTATAGCAATCATAGTGTTACAAGAAGTGATGATAAATGGAGAGCAGACCGAGTACTACTTAACTTTTATAACCAATAAAACAAAAGACAGGGAGAACAGAAATCTGTGTAAGTTGCAATAAGGGGGAACTATGGTCCCTCAGGGCTTCCCCGGTGACTCAGTGGTAAAGAATCCACCTGCAGTGCGGGAGACGTGGGTTTGATCCCTGTATCAGGGAGATCCCCTGAAGGAGGAAATGGCAACCCACTCCAGTATTCTTGCCTGCAAAATCCCATGGACAGAGAAGCCTGGGGATCTACAGTCCATGGGGTCACAAAGAGACATGGCTGAGTGACACATGCACGCACAGTCCCTCACCTATTCTAAATCTAAGTCAGTGTAAAAGCTCAGGATCCATTAATTTAAGGGAAATCTAGGTCTGGTTGGGGAAAGAATCTACAGCAACACTGTATGTACAGTAAATATCCCCCCAAACCTTCTCTCAGAGGTACATGTGCCCAGTTGCTAGGTTAACTATATACTGGGGAAAGAGGTATATCTCGATCTGTGGTATCTGAAGTGCAACCACATTCCTACACATAGAGCAGGGATAGGGGGCATATGGGGGCCAGATGATAGATGGAATTTTATATATAATGCATAATTGGGACAGATATTCTTAATAACTGGCAGAACCTTCACAATGATTCCCTGACCTTTTGGAGTAAGAGCTAGAATAACAGGAAGAGCTCTACGGGTGTCCTGACACTCTTCCTACACCTAGTCAAGATAATTAATCAGAAGCAATGTCACATCCCAGGTAGAAGTGCAGAACGTAGAACCATCGTCAAAGACTTCAAGCATGTATGACTGGCAGTCCCCATCAAGTCACCTGAGGGTCCCCAGCAAAAGCCAGATGGGACCGAGGACAGCATACCATGACAAACTTAACTAGATGATGACTCAAATTTCAGCTCCTGTGTCAGATACAGTATCTTCACTAGAACAGATCGACACAGCCTCCAGCACTTGGTATATGGCTTGTACTTGCCAGAGCAAGTACATTCTTCTCAATCTTTGTGAGGAAGGAGGATCAAATGAGTTTCACTGTTTAACATAAGGAGGAGGAGCAGGATGCATTCGCTGTTTCTTATCTCTAAGAGCTTCCTTCTGCAAAGTCTTCAATGGTCTTGATATCCTGCAGACACCACATTTGCCCACCATATTGATAATATCTGCCAGTTATACCTAGGGAGCAAGAAGTAAACTAGATGCCCTAGTAAGAAGCATGTTTGCCAGGAAGTAGGAGAAAAATTCCACAAAGATTAAGGAACCTGCCACACTGATGAAATTCTTAGAGGTACAATGATCACAGTGGTCCCCAGACTTTCTGGCACCAAGGATTGGTTTCATGGGAAACCGTTCTTCCATGGACTGGAATATGGGGTGAGGGGTGGGAGTGGTTTAGGGATGATTCAAGCACATTCCATTTATCGTGTGTGCTGTTTCTACTAGGCCTTCCCTCATAGCTCTGTCGGTAAAAGAATCTTTCAGGAGACCCGGCTTTGATTCCTGGGTCAGGAAGATCCTCTGGAGAAGGAAATGACAACCCACTCCGGTACCCTTGTCTGGAGCCTGGCAGGCTACAGTCCATGGGATCGCAAGAGTGAGACATGGCTTAACGACTAAACCACCACTATTTCTATTCTGATTACATCAGCTCCAGCTCAGATCATCAGGCATTAGATCCTAGAGATTGGGGACCCTTGATCTAGGATATGTTGGCAAATCGTCCTTAAGGTAAATTGTAATGCCTTGAAATCTCCACCACTAAGAAAAAGAAAAATTTCTTTGGATTTTAGGGGCAATATTGCTCTTAAAAATAATGTTCCAATTCATATATCAAGTAATTAAAAATCTGCCCATTTAGAGTGCTATCCAGAGTGAAAGGAAACTCTGAAGCAAATCAGAAGTGTACTGTAAGCTGTCCTGCCACTTGGGCCATTAGACCCAATGGGTCAATGGACTAGGGATATCCATGGACGATACGGATGGGTGTCTGGAGTCTGACAAGACCCAGTAGGAGAAGCCAGGGTTCTGGAGCAATGCTATTCCTTCTGTGACAGAGAAATATTTGCCTTTCAAGGAAAAACAAAAACAAAAACAGCAATGACAACAACTCCTGGAGAGCTTCCGGGCACTGATAGAAATTGAGTGAGTATGCGACCAGAGTTGCCCATATCATGAACGGGATATGAATAGATCTGTCAAAGCATATGGCCAGTAGCACAGCAATAATCCACTGCTATAGAAACAATACATTCAGGATCATAGATTCTGAAGGCAAAAATAAATTACATTACAGTTGACCCAGACTCTCAAGGCACCTAACCTTTGTTTCACTGACATCTCTCACTAACTCACATCCATAGAAGAGGACTATTCTCAGGTCTCATTCACAGATGGGTCTGCTCAGTAGATGGGGACCAGTTGCATAAGTGGGCTACTTCTGCCCTAACTGCCCCCATCCCTGATGAGTGGCCCTGAAGGGCAGTGGTGAAAGGAAATCCTCTCAATTGGCAGAATAGGGAATACAGCCCGTGGTGGTTCCCTAGGTGTGGAGGAGTAAATGGTCTGAAGTATGGAGGTACTTGATAGATGTGTACTTTTGAACAGTGGCAAATAGCTTGGCCAGTTGTTCAGAAACTAGGAAGGAGTGAGAATGAAAGTTTAAAGGTAAGGAAGTCCAGAGGAAAAGGCATGTGGATAAACCTATAGAAGCGTACTTTTATTTCTCATTAATGCCCATCAGAGAGCACCATTTCTGAAGAAACATGCTTCATACTGGCAGGGATGAGCTCTCTATGGAGTCAAGATGACTCCCCTTACCAAGGCTAATCTGTTATTCATCAATAGAAGCTGACCTTCCAGGAAAAAATAGCCTAACACAGAGCCTTCTATAAAGCATCATCCACTTAGATGATTTAACAGTCACTTGTTTGCACGGGATCACTTCTACCCTAAAGGTGGCTACAATTTACCATAGTAGAAAATGACACATATCTGGATATGGGTATGTCTTCCTATCCACAGTGCCTTTGCTAACCCCACCATCCAAATACTTACAGGACATCTGATCTACCTGCAGGTATCCTGTACAACACTGCCTCAAATCAAGAGCCCTAAATTCATAGTAAAGAAGTCAGGCTAGGAGCTTCCTTGGTGGCTCAGTGGTAAAGAATCTACCTGCCAATGCAGGAGACACAGGTTTGAGCCCCTAATTCAGGAAGATCTCTCATGCAGCTAGCAACTTAAGCCTGTGTGACAAAACTATTGAGCCTGTCCACTGGAGTGCAAAAGCTGCAACTACAGAGCCCACGTGCCACAGCTACTGAAGCCCACACCCTAGAGCCCACGTTCCACAATAAGAGAAGCCACCTCAGTGAGGAGCTCATGCACCACAACTAGAGGGGAGCCCCTGCGCTCTGCAACCAGAGAAAATAACCATGCTGCAGCGAAGACCCAGCACAGCCAAAATAAATAAATAAAATTATTAAAAAAAAAATAAGAAGTCAGACTAATGTGTACATGGCCATGGGATCTTCTGGTCTCACCACCATCTATTAGAATGCTATAATGGTTATTTGAGTCAAGCTAAGACCCCAGCTAGGGACAGTCTCCTGTGAGGTTGGAGCAAGGCTGTCCAAAATGCTGCTTACGTGCCAAGCCAATGGTTAACAATAACAGCTAGAATACACAGGTATAGGAATTAAGAAACACAAATCGCTTTGGCCTCTTTTACCATATTTGTAACTGAACAGAATCCTACAAGGACTCCCCAGAATAGATCCCACCCATGTCCTCCACCTGCCTTTTATCTATAGAAAAATTTTAGTCAAAAAAAAAGGAAAATTTAATCAGAGAAGTAAAAAAATGAAGAAAGGGAAACAGTCAAGCAAGACAAAGAATCCGCCTGCTAATTCAGGAGATGTGGGTTCGATCCCTGGCTTGGGAAGATCCTCTAGAGAAGGAAATGGCAACCTACTCCAGTATTCTTGCCTGGAGAATCCCATGGACAGAGGAGCCTGGCAGGCTACTGTCCATGGGGTCACAAGAGTTGGACACAACTTATCGTCTAAACCACCAGCCATTAAACAAAGTCAAGGACATTTAGTTCTTCCTCAAGGACTATGGAAAATCCCATGGACGGAGGAGCCTGGAAGGCTGCAGTCCATGGGGTTGCTAAGAGTCGGGCATGACAGAGCGACTTCACTTTCACTTTTCACTTTCATGCATTGGAGAAGGAAATGGCAACCCACTCCAGTGTTCTTGCCTGGAGAATCCCAGGGACGGGGGAGCCTGGTGGGCTGCCGTCTATGGGGTCGCACAGAGTCGGACATGACTGAAGCGACTTAGCAGTAGCAAGGACTATAGATAATATTCTGAGCCATGTCCTTTGAGCTGTTTTGAAGATAATGAAATCACCACCAGGTGGAAGATGTTAGCTATATGCTGCCCACAAGCACCCCAACCGGTTGCAACCAGGTTGATAATACTGACTCCTACTTGCCTCCCTCCAACCAATCAGAAAAATGTCCATTAGCATATCACACCCTGCTCCTCAAACACTGTAAGATCCTCACTACCTGCTCCAGAGTGTGACCCACAGTTTTGACGCATTAGCCCACTGTGTCCCTCTTCGTCTTTCAAAGCAATAAAGCTATCCTTTTCTACTTCTCCCAAAACTCTGTGTCTGTGTTTCTATTCAGCACTGGTGAACAGAGGCCAAGTTTCAGCAATATATTCACAGTGACCCACTTATAAAAATTGTATTTTATAAATTTTTATAAAAGTGCCTGTAAACCTAGGCACTTCTAAAATGTACATCCTGATTGCCTATGTTAGAACTCAGAAGACACAAATTCCACTGACTTTGAACCTGAGGCTAACTCTTGATCACTTTAGGCTCCTCCTGCCTGTAGATTAATAGGCAAAGAAAAGAATACTGTACTGATGGAGATAATTAATCCTGACTACCACAAAGAGCAGATGTTTCTACCATCTGAGGGGAGCATGTAGGAGTAGGTCTGAAATCTAGAGGATTCACTGGGGAATCTCCTGTAGTTTTTATTAACTATGATATTGTGACTGGACAATTGCAAAAACTTTGTCTGGACAAGGGTAAGTCAGATGAGAGCTCAATTCCTCAGGAATGAATGTCTAGGTTATCCTACTAGGTAAGTAACTTATACCAAAAAAAAAAAAAAAAAATACAAACAGACATAGAAAACAAACTTATGTTCACCAAAGAGATAAGGACAGGAAGGATAAATTAGGAGTCTGGGATTAACATATATACACTGCTGCTGCTGCTAAGTCGCTTCAGTCATGTCCGACTCTGTGCCCCATAGACGGCAGCCCACCAGGCTCCCCCATCCCTGGGATTCTCCAGGAAAGAACACTGGAGTGGGTTGCCATTTCCTTCTCCAATGCATGAAAGTGAAAAGGGAAAGTGAAGTCGCTCAGTCATGTTCAACCCTCAGCGACCGCATGGACTGCAGCCTACCAGGCTCCTCTGTCCATGGGATTTTCCAGGCAAGAGTACTGGAGTGGGGTGCCATTGCATTCTCTGATATACACTAGAATATATAAAATAGACAATCAACATGGACCTACTGTATAGCACAGGGAACCATACTCGATATTTTATAATAATCTATAAAAGAATCTGAAAAAATAGATATATATATGTATAACTGAATCACTGCTGTACACCTGAAACTAGCCCAACCTTGTAAATCAACTACACTTCAATTTAAAAACAACCTAGAGGAGTGGGATGGGGTGGGGGGAAGTTTCAAGAGGGAGGGGACATATGCATACTTATGGCTGATGCTTGTTGATGTGTGGCAGAAACCAAAACAATATTGTAAAGCAATTATCCTTAAATTAAGAATAATAAAGTTGAAAAATTATTTTTCAATTTAGAATAAATAATTTTTTAAAAAATAGGAAAAAAAAATGAAAATAGTGTCACAAGCAGGGTTGTAGTTGTTTTTCCAGAGAGTTGCCTGATAGATGTTTATCAACACACAAATGTTTTCTTTCTGTCCTTCTTCATTCCCTCTCCATCTGCTTCCTCCAATTCCATTACCAAAGAGTCCATTACTTGCACGTGAGCCTTTGTATCAGGCTCTGCTTTCACAAATCTTGGCTAAGACAAATACCTACCTCATAGTGTTGTCAGGTTTCATTGCAATAATATGACGATGGCCAAGAATGAGCAGCCTAATCCTAGAAAAATGTGCCCACCTTAGATGGTTTTACTTATTGTCTCTTAAGGACAAGGAGACAAAAATACTTGGAAAATCAACTGCTGGGCAGACTGAGGCAGGAAACAAATAGATGTTAGGATGGAATCAAGACAGGTTTCTTCCAGTCTGGTCCCTGGACAGGGTGACTTGGAAAGGCTGAAAGACAAATGTTCTGGGGGTGTCCTACTGAGGAAGGTTGGGTTTGCAGCATCTCTGGGCTGTTAGACTGTTGTATCCTTCTGGCTCCTCTGTTAAGTACTATGAAGCCTGAACTCCAGCCCCACCAAGGAGTGGCACGAAGAACCTGAGCTGATTCTTTGGTCCTGATAGAAAGCTAATTTTCAAGTATACCATGTACTGACTGAAACCCCTTCTGATTTTTGCCCCAGTTTTGTAGGCATATGAGTCAGGAAAATGGCTAGATGTGTACATGTACATGTCTGTGTTTTTAGGCTGAGTAAGCTGTATCCCTAAAGTTGTATTGTCCAAAATGGTAACCAGTCACATTGACAACTTAAATTTAATTAAAATGAAATAAAATGTTAAAGTCAGTACCATAGTCAACTAGCCACATTTTAACAGCTCAATAGCAAGTAATTTCAGAATTAATTACAGACATCAAATAATGAAAATAATGAAATAGGATGATGTGAGTTGATGGATATGTTAACAAACTTTATTATACCTAAAAGTGAAGTGAAGTCGCTCAGTCATGTCCGACTCTTTGTGACCCCATGGACTATAGTCCACCAGGCTCCTCCATCCATGGGATTCTCCAGGCAAGAATACTGGAATGGGTTGCCATTTACCTAGTAGCCAACATTTTGAAATATCTATGTGTATCAAATCTTAACATTGTACACCTTAAATTCACACAATGTTGTACATCAATTATCTCTCAAAGCTGGAGAGAAAGAGAAAAAGAAGTAATCAAGTGCTCAACAACCACATATGGCTAATGTCTACCATCGTGAACCACACAGATACAGAATGCTTCCATCATCACAGAACGTTCTTTTGTACAGAGCTATAGAGGAGCTGCAGCACTTGGAACCCAGGTCTAGGTTGTTGGGGAACAAACATAGCTGAATGCATCAATGGGAAAGAGAGCTCTCCTCCCTAACTTGCATCTAGAATGCAGTTAATGAACCTCCCTCCTCCCACCAGAGCTTCCCTGGTAGCTCAGTTGGTAAGGAATCCTGCAACGCAGGAGACTGTGGTTCGATTCCTGGGTCGGGAAGATCCTCTCTAGAAGGGATAGGCTAGACCACCTGACCTGCCTCTTGAGAAACCTGTATGCAGGTCAGGAAGCAACAGTTAGAACTGGACATGGAACAACAGACTGGTTCCAAATAGGAAAAGGAGTACATCAAGGCTGTATTTTGTCACCCTGCTTATTTAACTTATATGCAGAATACATCATGAGAAATGCTGGGCTGGAGGAAGCACAAGCTGGAATCAAGATTGCCAGGAGAAATATCAATAACCTCAGATATGCAGATGACACCGGAGAAACAGTGGAAACTGGCTGACTTTATTTTGGGGGGCTCCAAAATCACTGCAGATGGTGACTGCAGCCATGAAATTAAAAGACTCTTACTCCTTGGAAGGAAAGTTATGACCAACCTAGACAGCATATTAAAAAAATAGAGACATTACTTTGCCAACAAAGATCCGTCTAGTCAAGGGTATGGTTTTTCCAGTAGTCATACATGGATGTGAGAGTTGGACTATAAAGAAAGCTGAGCGCCAAAGAATTGATGCTTTTGAACTGTGGTGTTGGAGAAGACTCTTGAGAGTCCCTTGGACTGCAAGGAGATCCAACCAGTCCATCCTAAAGGAGATCAGTCCTGGGTGTTCATTGGAAGGACTGATGTTGAAGCTGAAACTCCAATACTTTGGCCACCTGATGAGAAGAGCTGACTCATTTGAAAAGACCCTGATGCTGGGAAAGATTGAGGGCAGGAGGAGAAGGGGACTACAGAGGATGAGATGGTTGGATGGCATCACCGACTCAATGGACATGGGTTTGGGTGGACTTGGGGAGTTGGTGATGGATAGGGAGGCCTGGTGTGCTGCGGTTCATGGGGTTTCAAAGAGTCGGACACGACTGAGCCACTGCCCTAAAATGAACTGATCCCACTCCAGTATTCTTGGGCTTCCCTTGTGACTCAGCTGGTAAAGAATCCACCCACAATGCTGGAGACCTGGATTCGATCCCTGGGTTGGGAAGATCCTCTGGAGAAGGGAAAGACTACCCACTCCAGTATTCTGACCTGGAGCATTCCATGGACATAGTCCATGGACTCGTAAAGAGTCGGACACTACTGAGCGACTTTCACTTTCACTCCTCCCACCAGTCAGGGAGAGCCATACTGGCCCCCGAGACCATCAGCGACACCTTGTGGCAACAAAAGCAACAACCGTTAAAAGATCGTCTCTCCTTAAAGAGACCTGAATTGAGTTTCTGGTTTTCTGTCCTCTGAACACATGGAACCAGAGCCAACCCACTGTGCCCGAGAGAGATTATAAAATGCATTATTACTTCCCATGAGTGGTGAGCATGCCAAGTATCTTCTCATCTAAGCAGACCAAGAACCTTTCTAGGTAAATGCTATCAGTATGATCCCCATTTTAAAGATAAGGTAGCTGATGCTCAGGGAGACTGTTTAATCTGAGGTCATTAGCGATGGGACAGAGAAAAAGGCTGTTTTGTGCTAATAGATTGCGTTTCCTAGTCGTGTAATTTGAATATTAAAAGGAATGTGACATCATTTTTTTCCCAAAATGATACAGTTGGATATAGCATGCGCAAACAGAACACAGGAGAGGCGCCGCATGTTTCTTTCTCCACCCCTTTGTTGTTTGCTGGTGTTTCTCATTGAACTTGTATTATCCTCAGCAGTAAATAAGTCTCCCCTATTCACAGATTCCTATCCCCAAATGAATACATGCAAAGACTATACTTCGGCAAGACTGTACAGTATAGAAAATTCCATTAAATTTGAAATCATAAATTTGCTACCAATTTATCTTATACCCTATTTACAAGAGTCAAGGCATGTCATAGGTTCATTTGGCAGCCATTCAGAGCCTTTTTATAAATGTATAACTAAGAAACAAAATTATAGTATTACCTGTAAAGGTTTTTCAAGGTCTCCAATTGCCAATTTTTTTGCAACTCAGACATTGACTTCTGTTGCCCGTCAAGTGCTCTTTTCGTGAGCTTCCCCCACCTGTCAATCATTCTAAGTCTTTAATTAGGGCTCTTCCAAGGAGACTCTGACATCCCAGAGAGTGATGCTTCCACACGGCTCCTCATCCTCTTTCCCAAATCAAAAACCACGTGAGCAGACATGGTCAAAAGAGAAGCTTGCTGCTTGTTGGGAAATACTTTAAAGGGCAGATTTTTACAGTGTGGGTTGGGTGGCGGTGGGGGGAGGGATGTGGAATGTGCTTTGGGAATGCTGAGTCATCAGAACCAGGGCAGTAGAAACTTGCTATGCCTGAGAAAATGGCTTCCAAAGCCCTACTCCAGTCAGCAGCCACTAAACATTGTTCTGATCATTTTGTGGGGGTAAAAAAATTATAGGTGTTGCCTCCGGGAAAGTCGATAATCAGCAAAAGCAGAGTTGGACACTGCTGAAGGGGCTTCCGGCACCAGCCGTGTCCACAGCTGCTCAGCCTCCCAGCTTCCCTGATGAACCAGCATTTTTGTTTGGGCAAAGACTGTTTCACGTTGCCTCTGACTCAGAAAAGCCAATGAGATCCGAGAGGAGCAATGCAAACAGAAGCAGAGGGCAGGTGAGAGCTAGCCAAACCATGAGAGCTGTTTGTAGCGGGAAGGGCATGGTGCTAGGACTCAGAAGATGCAGTCTGCTTTCTATTTTGAATAATTCCTTTGTTTCTGGAGGACATGGTGGTTACTGGAAAAGTCAAAGCAGTGGGTAGGTACCACCCCTAGAGATGTGTGGTCCTCGCCCCTTCAAGTCTTTTTGAGATCCTAACCCAACCAGCCCCTTCTCTCTCTCCATTTCAAAATATAGATGGGTGCCAACTTTCATCCCAGCTCTATTCAGCAAGACCATTTCCTGCATTGCCGTGGCCCAGCTGCTCAAGTCCTGCCCGCAGGAGTCGGGGAGGGGGGTGGGGGAGGCACAGAAGTCCTCCTGTCTGGACATTACTGTGGCTACCACCTCTTTGCCATCACCTCTGATTTTCAGAGTCAGAAATGCTTCTCCCCCAAACAGACTTCTCCCATCAAATGTGACAATTCTCTCAACTTCATATGTCCTAAGATCTTACTGGAGTTCTCAAAAACTAGTTGTGAAAGTGAAAGTAGCTCAGTTGTGTCCGACTCTTTGCGACCCCATGGACTATACAGTCCATGGAATTCTCCAGGCCAGAATACTGGAGTGGATGGCTGTTCTCTTCTCCAGGGGATCTTCCCAACCCAGGGTTTGAACTCAGGTCTCCCACATTGCAGGAGGATTCTTTACCGTCTGAGCCACCAGGGAAGCCCAAGAATACTGGAGTGGGTAGCCTATCCTTTCTCCAAGGGATCTTCCCAACCCAGGAATTGAACCGGGGTCCCCTACATTGCAGGCAGATTCCTTACCAGCTGAGCCACAAGAGAAGCCCAAGTATTTTTATATATATATATATATATAAAATTATATGTAAATTATGTAATTCTATATAATAAATATTGTCATATTTATATATATCAAAACTAATTATACCAAATTATTTATGCTTTTGAGAGTGAGGGGACATAATTAGTATGCCAGAGCAACAGGCAAAAACTGGGACTGTCTCAGCAAACCAACATACATTCTTCATTTCCCCAAAAAAGCCACTTCGAAACGTGAGGTTTATAACCATCTCTGTGGGGAAGCAAGCTTGTCGTGAGCTAGTAGGAACAACTTACGGGGTGACCTTGTGCACACTTGGACCACTTTTGAGAGTTTCATTCTGAGCCCAGAAGCTTAGCAAGGTTCAGCCAAGTGGCAGGGTGATTCCCTACCTTACTGAGCTGTTGCCCTCTCCCAGGGCATAGGAGGGCCTTCATCTTCCTGCCTTTGTGCAAGAATCTATCTCTGCCCGGGGGCCTGACACCCCAGGGGCCCCTCTCCTTTCTCAGGAGACCCAACATCCCCCAGGCAGGTAGCTGTCTTGTGGGCACTGTTTCTACTGTTAGAACCACTGCCCCAGCTGCAGGGTGGCCCTGATTCCCAAATCCAGAAGGTGTCCACAGAATTTGTCACTCCTGGTGGGTGAGGCAGACTGGGAGACACAGTGTGAAAGAATGCATTTCCAGGAGTACATCATGTTTTACAGAGCTGACAGGATCTGATTATTTTCCATTTATTCCACTGAAGTATAGTTGATTTGCAATGTATTCATTTCTGCTCCATAGCAAAGTGATTCAGTTATATTAATACATATATACTGTGTTTTCATATTCTTTTCCACTATGGTTATCACAGGATATTGAATATAGCACCCTGGGTTATACAGTAGGTCCATGTTGCTTATACAAGGATCTGACATTTAGATTAGAAGCTTCTGGGCCCTATTTGTGGGAAAGGCAAAGAGCAAGAAGACTGAGGATAAGAGAGTAAAATTAAATTTTTACATGAAGCAAAATACTATAGTAATTTCTAAAATTATAGAAGTGCCCATCAGTGAAGTACCTGCCCCTAAAAATACACAGGTTTCTTTTCAATTTTTCTCATAATGGAGGTGAATGAGTGTGGTGGTGGAGAGGGGGTGGTGTCTAGCAGGATTTATACATTTTTCTTGACATGGAGAATTAAAAGTCTACAAGTGCTATTTCTAAAACTTAATGAAGCAAAAATGCAAAATGGAATTTCTGCCATGGTTTCAGCTATATAAAAACCATCTAGTCTTATGAGCATGAACCAGAAGGGAACAAGAAAAAATAAAATATTCAGATTATAGGAGTGTGAGGATGGTGAAGATAGCTTTCTCTATTTCCTTTCTTCCTATTATAGCAGCTGTAACATTAAGAATAATTCAACTGAATGAAGCAGTCTTTAACACTAGGCACTCCTAAAAGAAAAGAATCTCATTCATGCCACAGTTACAGGGCTTACAGCAGATGCTTGTGGCTCCCCGTGGGTTGCAGCTCAGCTGCGGGAGCATCTTTCTTATCCAAGCAAGAGCCAGGGGATAGGGTCAGGTCTTGGGGAGGCATCCTGGCAATGTGATAGGAGCACAGACTCTGGTCCTGCCAACCAGAGTCAAACCAGCTTACTGTCTTTCTCAGGTCATCACCCAGCCAGGAAGGATTGAGCCCTCAGTAACCTATTTCCTTCTAGGACCCAGGCAAAGCCAGAGTGACTTAATCTTATATTAGAAGACATGACTGATCAGTCAGAGCCTTCTCTGGCTAAACCATACTGACCTGGATGAATCTATTTCTTGATTCACGCTACATCTTGAGTCAAATTCTACTCACCACTCGAACGCTGGCCTTGATTTTATTTTGGGGGTGAAGATAGTAGCTGAAATTTTGGTGACCTTTTCCATGTAAGCCCAAGTAGAATTTGTGGGTTGGGAAAGGCTTCGTGCACTTTATAGACATCTATGTACTTTAGATTCTTCAAAAGTAAAGATACTAAGTAATAGCTAAAATTTTAAGTGTTTACCATATACCAGGGACCATGCTAAGCGATCCCTCACATGATCTTGTTTCCTCTCTCCCTAGGATGTCATGCCCTCCCCACTCCATCCTCTCCAACTCCTGCACAACCACCAATTGATGAGCTCTGGGGAGAAGGTACAATGATCATCCCCACTCTGCAGATGAGGAAAGAGAAGCTTATGTTAAGAAATTTACCCAGGGTCCCACTTAGGACTGGAAACCAGGCTCCAAAACCTGCACGCCTAACCAACATACTGATATATATCGAGCGACATAAATGATCTTCTGTCAATCACCAGCCTGTTTGAAGTTTTCTTTTTTAGCTGTTTATTTTAGATCTGAAAGGAACCAAGAGATGACTGGAACCAGGAGATGTTGTACATCTCCTTTCTTTATAGTGGAGACAGTCATCTCTGGGTCCCTGGTCAGTTCAGGATCTAAAGAACAAGCTATTATGATTGGCTGGGCCAGGTTCTGGGTCTTGGGGTGGTGGGGGTGGAGGGAGATTCCTTATGGAAAAACGTGCCTCCAGCCCCAAATCATAGCTGCCTGAATCTGCGGTTTTGGTCGGTTCCAGATTCTCCGTGAACACGCCAATTCGTCCTTCCTTGGGGAAGGAAAGTGATTATCTATCCCCTCCCCTGGGACGATTCGCCCCAGAGAGCTGGAGTCTATAAATAAAGCTGGTCACCTCCACCAGACAGGCTAAGCCTTCAACTAGCTTGATATACCAAATGTCAGCAAGGCTGAAAGAAGAGTGAGGAAGAAGAGAGCGCTGCTGCCACTTTTCTGACTCAGCGCATTACTCACCAGCAGTGACTAAGCCGCTTTCTGTGCCCGCCAAGGAAGCCTACCCAGTTTATTTTGCAACCAGACGCCTTCTTGACCTAGAGGGTGGAGTCCCGGAATCAGTCCCCAAGAACAGTGTCCATTCCTGCAGCCCGAGTGGTTACCTTTAATGTAATAATAACAAGTAACAAAAACAGAGCATGTGCTGCGGTTCAGACACTGTGCTCCATGTATAACTGAGCAGGACACTATGGGACCTTCCCGGGACAGACCCCACCCCCATATCCTCTGCTGTAGCTCCTCTCTGAAGTGTTAATACCTAGATAAGAGTATCTGGTGCATATTTCCTGAGTTTTCCAGATGCTAAAAACTACCGCCAAATGGAAGAAATTAACTACTTGATGATCAAGAGCACATAGCCCCCTGGACCTTCTGAGGCCTAAGGATTGATGATGTTAACACCCTATTATCTCAAATCAAGCAAACAAAAATTGTGCATAAGGGGAGGGAAGTTTCAAAGGTAGGGGATGTATATATACCTATGGCTAATTCGTGTTGAGGTATGGCAGAAACCCACACAATATTTTAAAGCAATTATCCTTCAATTAAAAATAATTTTTTTAAAAAGAATTGTGCACATGTTGATCACATACCCTGCAACCTTCCTCCCTCACCTGGCCTTTAAAACCTTCAAAGTTTTTGGGGTTTGACGAAGCATGAGCCACTTGTTCTCCTAGCATGGCCCTGGAATAAATCTTTCTCTGCTCCAAACTCTGACATTTCAGTATTATTTGGCTTCTTGTGCATTGGGCACGTGAACTTGTGTTGTGTAGCATGAGCTCTACATGCACCATCTACTTTAATATTTACAATGATTCCGTAAGGTAAATTCCCTTACTACTAACATCCCCATTCTACAGATAAGAACATTAAGGCTTATTGAAGCTGGACAGGTAATACTGTTCGACTCTCCATACCTGTTCTGCTCCCTACTCTGCACTGATTCGTCTGGCCTGTGTGACTGCATCAATAAGGCCTTTTCCCTCTGTGGTTCCAGTTGAGTCAGGCCAATGGGAGACACTGAATTGAGGCAGGAAACTAGAAAAAGGGAGGAATGGGCATTTTCCCCTCCTCCTCCTGCCTGCTAGGCCAGCTTTGGCAGTCGTTCCTGGACCATAACCCTGATCCAGCAGCTTGGGCCCCACCCTATTATACCTGCCCCGCCAGGTTCAGGTAACTCTGTCCCTTCCTCTTCTCCCTTCTGGCAGAAACATGACCACTCCCCCTGCTATTAGTCCCTGGGGGCTTCACCATCCCTCACTGGTTGCCTTAGCCTTTCCCAGCCTGGGTTTGGTGGGGCAGGGAGGGAGGAAGGATCTCTTTGTTAAACTCTCCTGTCCAGTTCTTTGAGGGTACCATCTCTTCCTGGCTAAGGCAGAAACTGAATTCCTTGCTTGAGTTAGCCCAGCTTAGTATGGTAAAGCTGGGATTAAGAATCTTGGCAGTCTGATTCCAGAACCAACTATCTATCAATATATTGGTTAAAGCCCCACATAAGGCCAACAATGACAGGAAAAAGAGAATCCAGATCATGATTTCAAACCCTCTATCCCTTGCTAGATGCCGCTGTTTAGGTGAATATGATTCATAGTCAGAGCTATGTACCGGGCCTCACTTTCTCCCCACACTGTCAAGGTCACCCCAGTTTTCCCAGAGTAGGTAAGGCCACTGTGAGAATGACCTGTCCAGAGGTCCAAGAACCTAACCGGGGAAGCTTTATCCTATCCAGGCCCCTTCTCCCACTTGCCACCCAGCCACTAGCCAAACACGATCCCCCTGAGGGATCAGGTGAGTTACGACACACCGGGTCCTCCTTGCTCTTCCACACCCTGCGAAAGTCAAGTCCAAATCACCCCCAAAGTTCTGGTGAGTCCCATTCTCTCCCTAGCTCTGAACTCTGCCTCCATCTGAAATAACTCACTTTATACCTCCACTCTCCATCCCATAGCCCGGTCGGTGCTCTGGGTCACACTAACCCAAACATGAAGCTTTTTATAGGTAAAACTGTTTGGACCAGCTAGGTGTCCATCACCTTACTCTTCACTTGATGTCTTCTTTCTGCATGTTCTTTTTTTTTTTTCTTTTGCTAACGATTCCTTTACACCTAATTGCTTAAAGTAAATCACTTGCTAGTTAAAGCTTTATCAGGCACCTGGTGTTTCTCCCCTTTGAAACACTCCCTAACACTCCTTTTCTTTGCAAGCATTCTTAATTTCAGAGAGAAGGTCATAGTACAACAACCCCAGAGACCACCAGAGCCCATCTCTGGACATCCTGAAGCCAGCCTTGATGGGTTTTGAAACATTTCATGAGCAGAGAACGCAGAGCCTGCACCTGGCCTGTCTCTTATCTAAAACCCTGTTTTGAGCTAACACTGTAAGTTTTACTCCCTGAATCCTTTTGGGGAGAACAGTCTTGAAGGTACTAGCCTGCTGCAGGCTCCTTTGCCTGGCAAAACAATAAAGCTGCTCTTCTCTTTTTCACCCAAAACTGTGTTTCCATGATTTCAATTTGGTGCTGAAGTACAGAGTCTGACATTTTGGTAGCAAACTTAGTCCTCTGATTTTCACAAACACTTTTCACAGGGCATGTGTATATTTAGTAGACTTTCCACTAAAGTAACACAAACAACTTCAATTGAGCATTGAACATCTTTGTCTTTAAAAGACCTCTGGACACTCTTCCACTGCGGATTGTCCCTGACTGCTTCTCCTACACAGAACCCGACTGTGCACTGTCTTGCCCTCCTCTTGATGCGTTTTCCTCCTCTTTCCAAGAATAAAAAGCAGGGAAGTTTGTCTTTTTTTGTCGTTTTGGCTCCTGCACCCTCTTCAACACAGTAGGTTTTCAATGCATTTCCTTTAACAAAGCTCCCTCTCCCTCCAAAACAAAAATTCTGGGAATAGGTGCTGAATTGGTCGTCACCATGTCACACACCAAGGTAAATGTTCACCTCCATAATTAAACTCGAACCTGCCTCACCTGCACTGTGCAGGCTAGAAGTCTGGGGAAAAGGGGCATATAATTTCACTTTCAGCAAAAAGAGTGAATTGTGAAGCATCTAAAGGAAAGGTGCAAAGCACAGAAGAGCCTGGTAGAGCCTGGTAAATAGCCCAGGATTCAGCCTGAAGAACTTTGGGTTCTCTCTTTTTTACTAACTGGGTACAATCAGACCACTGATGTCATCTTTCATTCCTATGAAATTTGATAATCTACTTAATAAATACTTCTCAGAATGTGTTCCTAGACCAGCAGCATCACCTGGAAACCTGTGAGAAATTCAGATACTCACATACATATACACGATGATACTACATGTGAAATAGCTAAGTGGTGGAGAGTTCTGACAAAATGTGGTCCACTGGAGAAGGGAATGGCAAACCACTTCAGTATTCCTGCCTTGAGAACCCCATGAACAGTATGAAAAGGCAAAATGATAGGACACTGAAAGATGAACTTCCCAGGTCAATGGGTGCCCAATATGCTCCTGGAGATCAATGGAGAACTAACTGCAGAAAGAATGAAGAGGCAGAGCCAAAGCAAAAACAACACCCAGTTGTGGATGTGTCTGGTGAGAGAAGCAAGGTCTGATGCTGAAAAGAGCAATATTGCATAGGAACCTGGAATGTCAGGTCCATGAATCAAGGCAAATGGGAAGTGATCAAACAGGAGATGGCAAGAGTAAATGTCAACATTTTAGGAATCAGTGAAATAAACTGGACTGGATGGGTAATTTAACTCAAATGACCATTATATCTACTATTCTGGGAAAGAATCCCTTAGAAGAAATGGAGTAGCCATCATAGTCAACAAGAGAGTCCAAAATGCAGTACTTGGATGCAAACTAAAGAACGACAGAATGATCTCTGTTCATTTCCATGGCAAACCACTCAATATTACAGTAATCCAAGTCTATGCCCCAACCAGTAACACTGAAGAAACTGAAGTTGAACGGTTCTATGAAGACCTACAAGACCTTCCAGAATTAACACCCAAAAAAAGATGTCCTTTTCATTATAGGGGACTGGAATGCAAAAGTAGGAAGTCAAGAAACATCTGGAGTAACAGGCAAATTTGGCCTTGGCATACAGAATGAAGCAGGGCAAAGGCTAATAGAGTTCTGCCAAGAGAATGCACTGGTCATAGCAAAACCCTCTTCCAACAACACAAGAGAACACTCTACACATAGACATCACCAGATGGTCAACACCGAAATTATATTGATTATATTCTTTGCAGACAAAGAAGGAGAAGCTCTATACAGTCAGCAAAACAAGACCAGGAGTTCACTGTGGCTCAGATCATGAACTCCTTATTGCCAAATTCAGACTTAAATTGAAGAAAGTAGGGAAAACCACTAGACCATTTGGGTATGACCTAAATCAAATCCCTTATGATTATACAGTGGAAGTGTGAAATAGATTTAAGGGACTAGATAGGATAGACTAAGTGCCTGATGAACTATGGATGGAGGTTCATGACACTGTACAGGAAACAGGGATAAAGACCATCCCCAAGAAAAAGAAATGCAGAAAAGCAAAATGGCGGTCTGAGGAGGCCTTACAAATAGCTGTGAAAAGAAGATAAGCAAAGGGAAAAGAAAAGATATACCCATTTGAATTCAGCTTTCCAAAGAATAGCAAGAAGAGACAAGAAAGCCTTCCTCAGTGATCAGTACAAAGAAATAGAGGAAAACAATAGAATGGGAAAGACTAGAGATCTCTTCAAGAAAATTAGAGATACCAAGGGAACATTTCATGCAAAGATGGTCACAATAAAGGACATAAACAGTATGGACCTAACAGAAGCAGAAGATATTAAGAAGAAGTAGCAAGAAACTATACAAAAAAGATCTTCATGACCCAGATAATCACAATGACGTGATCACTCACCTAGAGCCAGACATCCTGGAATGTGAAGTCAAGTGGGCCTTAGAAAGCATCATGATGAACAAAGCTAGTGGAGGTGATGGAACTCCAGTTGAGCTATTTCAAATCCTAAAAGATGATGCTGTGAAAGTGCTGCACTCAATATACCAGCAAATTTGGAAAACTCAGCAGTAGCCACAGGATTGGAAAAGGTCAGTTTTCATTCCAATACCAAAGAAAGGCAATACCAAAGAATGCTCAAACTACTGCACAATTGCACTCATCTCACACACTAGCAAAGTAACGCTCAACACTTTCCAAGCCAGGCTTCAACAATATGTAAACCATGAACTTCCAGATGTTCAAGCTGGTTTTAGAAAAGGCAGAGAAACAGAGATCAAATTGCCAACATCTGCTGGATCATGGAAAAAGCAAGAGAGTTCCAGAAAAACATCTATTTATGCTTTATTGACTATGCCAAAGCCTTTGACTGTGTGGATCACAAGAAACTGTGGAAAATTCTGAAAGAGATGGGAATACCAGATCACCTGACCTGCCTCTTGAGAAATCTGTATGCAGGTCAGAAAGCAACAGTCAGAACTGGACATAGAACAACAGACTGGTTCCAGTAAGGAAAAGGAGTATGTCAAGGTTGTATATTGTCACTGTGCTTAACTTATATGCAGAGTACATCATGAGAAATGCTGGGCTGGATGAAGCACAGCTGGAATCAAGATTGCTGGGAGAAATATCAATAACCTCAGATATGCAGATGACACCACCCTTACGGCAGAAAGTGAGGAAGAACTAAAGACCCTCTCGATGAAAGTGAAAGAGGAGAGTGAAAAAGTTGACTTAAAGCTCAACATTCAGAAAACTGAATGTTTTCTGAAGATCATGGCATCCAGTCCCATCACTTCATGGCAAATAGATAAACAGTGGAAACAGTGGCAGACTTTACTTTTTTGGGCTCCAAAATCACTGCAGATGGTGACTGCAGTCATGAAATAAAAAGACGCTTACTCCTTGGAAGAAAAGTTATGACCAACCTAGATAGCATATTAAAAAGCAGAAACATTACTTTGCCAACAAAGGTCTGTCTAGTCAAGGCTATGGTTTTTCCAGTAGTCATGTATGGATGTGAGAGTTGGACTGTAAAGAAAGCTGAGTGCCAAAAAATTGATGCTTTTGAACTGTGGTGTTGGAGAAGACTCTTGAGAGTGTCTTGACCTGCAAGGAGATCCAACCAGTCCATTGTAAAGGAAATCAGTCCTGAATGTTCATTGGAAGGACTGATATTGAAGCTGAAACTTCAATACTTTGGCCACCTGATGTGAAGAACTGACTCATTTGAAAAAACCCTGATATTAGGAAAGATTGAAGGCAGGAGGAGAAGGGGAGGACAGAGGATGAGATGGTTGGGTGCACATGAGTTTGAGTAAACTCCGGAGTTGATGATGGCTAGGGAGGCCTGGTGTGTTGGAGTCCATGGGGTCACAAAGAGTTGGACACAACCGAGCGACTGAACTGAACTGAATGCAATACTGTAAAGCAATTATCCTTCAATTAAAATAAATTTTAAAAATAAAAGAATAAATCTGGAGGTAAAGAAGCTCCTCTGAAGTAAGTCATATCAAAACAAACAAAATCCTTATAAATCATGCCAAGGTGAGCTCCTGCTTGCCTGCCGTTAGAACTGTCACGCAAGTGTATGTTCCTTGGTTCTTTGTCCTGTCACAACAAAGATTTGGAATGATGGACATTAAAGCCCCCTCAGCGTGTCACGGCTCTCGGTTCTTAGACTGCTCTCAGGTTGTGAAAGGACTGTGTTATAGCTCTTAGACAAGTCAGTGCTACAGCTCAGTGTTACAGCTCTATTTTATTTAGAAGATAGCAGGAAAATCCATCTTTGAGGTGTGAGGGCACGTAGATCCAAAGACTAGAAGAGAAGAGCACCCCAGCGCGAGGGAGAGAGAGAGAGAGAGAGAGCGAGCTTTGCTGCTGCTGCTGCTAAGTCGCCTCAGTCGTGTCCGACTCTGTGCGACCCCATAGATGGCAGCCCACCAGGCTCCTCCGTCCCTGGGATTCTCCAGGTAAGAACACTGGAGTGGGTTGCCATTTCCTTCTCCAATGCATGAAAGTGAAAAGTCAAAGTGAAGTCAGCTAGCTTTGGCTCCTCTTTTTATATGTTTTTTTTCCCTCCCTGGGCCTGTCCTATGTAAATTGGGCCAGCCAGGAGTGTTGTTTGTTTTACCTGAGGTCCTCACTCTGGACTTCGGACCTTCTTTTGTTCTATTTTCGCGGGCTTTTCCCTTCTTTGTCTTTTAGCCACCTCTATTTCGGACTCCTTTTCCCTATTCTACCTACCTAACAGAACCATGTCAAAAATGCTTACTTCAGGGAATTTCTTGGTAGTTTAGTGGTTAGTACTCAGCGCTTTCACTGCTGTGGCCCAGGTTCAAACCCTGATGGGGGATCTAAAATCCCGCAAGCCTTGTGGCCCCAAAAAAAGTATAGTTCAGCTTCTGTCTGTCCCTTCCCAGTGTGGGCAAACAAGACATGCTTTTTAAAACTATCTCAAACCTTCCCCTCTCCCACCCTCTTCTCTTACCTTCTCTGTTTCATCACTCACTGGCTGCAAGACTCAGGTTAGCCATGCCCTCTTGCTGAGCTTTCACGTCTCATCCATTTTGATAATCAGTGATTCTCAAAATGCAGTCGCCAGACCAACAGTATTCCTATCACCTGGGAACTTGTTAGAAGTGCAGACTCTCAGACCCCACCCCAGACCCACTGAATCAGAAATTCAGGGTGTGAGGCTCAGCTGTCTTTGTTTTAAAAAGCCCTCAGGTGATTCTCAAGCAGCTCCCAAATTTAAAAACTATTGTTCTCCACAGGTGGTTGCCAAAGGGGAGAGGGTTGAGGGAGAGATGGAGTTGGAGATTGGAGTTAGCAGATGTAAGTTCTTATAAGAATGGATCAACAACAAGGTCCTACTGTATAGCAGAGAACTATATTCAGTTTAGCCGCTCAGTCGTGTCCAACTCTTTGTGACCCCATGAACTGCAGCACGCCAGGCCTCCCTGTCCATCACCAACTTCCAGAGTTTACTCAAACTCATGTCCATATCCTATGATAAATCATTATGGGGAAGAATATCAAAAGAAGAATGTGTATATACATTTATATGTGTAACATATGCATGTGAGTGTGTGTGTTGGTCGCTCACTGACTCTTTGAGACGCTATGGACTGTAGCCTGCCAGGCTCCTCTGTCCATGGAATTCTCCAAGTAAGAATACTGGAGTGGGTATCCATTCCCTTCTCCAGGGCATCTTCCAAACCCAGAGATTGAACCTGTGTCTCCTGTATTGTATGCAAATTCTTTACCATCTGAGCCACCAGTGAAGCCCCATAACATATATATAACATAAATATATATATACATATATATGTATAACTGAATCACTTACCTATATAGCAGTAATTAACATAATATTGTAAATCAAGTATGTTTCAACATGCTATGTGCTCACTCAGATGTGTCTGACTCTTTGCAAACCCATGGACTGTCTCCCACCAGCCTCCCCTGTCCAAGGAATTTTTCAGGCAAAAATACTGAAGTGGGTTGCCATTTCCTACTCTAGGAGATCTTCCCGAACATGGATCGAAACTACATCTCTTGCATCTCCTACATTGGCAGGTGGATTCTTTACCACTGTGTCACCAGGGAAGGCCCCATATATCAATAAAAAATAAATAAAATTTTTCTAATAAAAAAATAACTTCCGTTCTCAAATATTGCTATGATGCTGTTCTCTCACAAACACCATTTTGTGGTACCATTTGATGACCAGTTTTCTCCCCAGATGTCCAAAGCCCTCACACCCACTTTATTCCCCTTCCCTGAAACATGGGAAGTTAAGATGCTTGAACCTGTTCCCTCTGCCAGTGGCTTCTTCACATCTCTCAGGTAATGGCACTCGGTAAAATAAGAGCATCAATTACCATATATTATTATTTTATTTGCATATTTTTGTCTCCTCGCTAAAGTGGGAGCTCATGAAGTAGGGACCACACATATTTGATTTGCTGTATCCCCAGAACTTACCTTCCTGTGCCCAGCACGGCCAGAACTGTCCAATAGAATATTCTGTGATGATGAAAATGTTCCACATCCTCTCTGGCCAATACAGTAGCTGCTAGACACATATGGCTACTTGGGCACTTGAATAAAGATAGTCTGACTGATAAACTGAGTTTTCTTATTAATTTAATTTTAATTAATTTAAACTTAAATAGCCATGTGTGACAACTTCCCAACATAGAAAACACTATAAGTTCTAGGCACTCAAAAAACAAAAAAGAAAATGTATTAACTGGATGAATGAATTTCTTATCAAAAGCACTAAGAATGTTATTTTTTAAGTTCACCACTATTCATAAAAATATATTTATCAACTTTGACTCATACAACTACCTTGCCTGCCAAAAATTTGTTTTTCACTTTAGGTAGGAACTGTCTTTTCCATTTCAGTGAAATTATTTTCAGGTTATCACCAGCAATCTAGTAAAAACTTTTAGCTGGGAGTGGGAATCAAAGGGTAGAAACTAGGCCTATTACATTGGCCTTGAATGTGAAATTGAATTAATTCCTTTCATAGAGGCTTTGGGGTGAAGGGACCACAAGGAATAATCAGTGGTCTCTTCCTCCCTCTGATGGACTCTGCTTACAGCCCTGTCCAGGCTGCCTGGAAACTCTAGAACTGCTAAGGACAGAGGAAACTGGATCTCCCCTCTGTAAGAGGAGATAGAGTGATGTGAATGGAAAAGTATTTGGGGGACTTTCCCAGTGGTACAGTGGATAAGAACCTGCCTGCCAATGCAGAGGACACAGGTTTGATCCCTGGTCCCAGAAGATTCCACATGCCTAGGGCAACTAAGCCTGTGTACCACAACTTCTGAGACTGTGCTCAAGAGCCTGTGAGCTGCAGCCACTGAAGCCCACACTGCCTAGAACCTGTGCTCCGCAACAAGAGAAGTCACTGCAACGAAAAGCCCATGCTCCACAATGAAGAGTAGCCCCCAGTCGCCGCAACCAGGGAAAGCCTGTGTACAGCAATGAAAACTCAGCACAACCAAAAATATAATTAATTAATTTCTGAAAGTATTTGGATTATAATTCATCTTAGAAAGTCACTTAACCTCTCTGAGCCTCAACTTCCTGCTCTGTATGATGGAGATAATAATGTCTACCTCACATGGCTGAATATGTCAATTACTTGGCATGCAGAATGTATTTATTCCCTGCTTTCACAGCCAAAAATTTAACAAGTCCAAGAGAACTCTCTCTCTACTGGAAAGGTTTTCTTCTTTCTATAAAATATCCGCACCTTCTGTACTTTCTGAACATAGCCCTCAATGAACCTGACCCTGTTTTTCCTGTTCCTTGTCTTCAAGACTCTTAGGTTGCTCCTTTATCTTCAAGACTCAGGTACATAAGTTTACACTTTGGGGAATATTCATCATTATTTTGGTTAGTACTGGATGGTTTGACTGGAAAATCCCTTTTATCAGATATCCTGGAATATATCCACAGCCTAAACTACCTTTTCTTTAAAATAAAAGAGTTAAACTAAAAGTGAGATTCCAGGACCTTTCTAGCTCTAAAACCACTACATCCTTTGGTTACAGGGTTTTCTGACAAGGAAGTATGTGGCCTAAATGTGTCGTCTTCATTATTAGAGATATCAGACTACTACATTAGGCTCTGATGTCCTGAAATACTCCTGCAGTTTATACCAGATTACAGCTTCTTCCCTTATTTTATACCCTCACTCATCTATCAATACTTTCTCCCTCCCTGTCTTTGTCTGCTGCTGCTGCTGCTGCTAAGTCACTTCAGTCATGTCTGACTCTGTACAACCCCATAGACGGCAGCCCACCAGGCTCCACCATCCCTGGGATTCTCTAGGCAAGAACACTGGAGTGGGTTGCCATTTCCTTCTCCAATGCATGAAAGTGAAAAGTGAAAGGGAAGTCGCTCAGTCGTGTCCGACTCTTCGTGACCCCATGGACTGCAGCCCACCAGGCTCCTCCGTCCATGTGACTTTCCAGGCAAGAGTACTGGAGTGGGGTGCCATTGCCTTCTCCGGTCTTTGTCTGGGTTCTCCCAAAACCAGAAACTGAGACAAAGGCTTAAATGAAGTGAAAAGTAAAAGTGAAGTCTCTCAGTTGTGTCCATCTCTTTGCAGCCCCATGGTCTGTAGCCCACCAGGCTCCTCCATCCATGGGATTTTCCAGAATACTGGAGTGGGTTGCCATTTCCTTCTCCAGGGGATCTTCCCAACCCAGGGATTGAACCTGGATCTCCCGCATTGTAGGCAGACGCTTTACAGTCTGAGCCACCAGGGAAGTAGTTTGTTTGAAAAAGTGATCTCAAGGAACAGGAGTACAGATGGAGGAGAGAAAAGTGGAGGGAAAGGAACAACCGGGAGGCATCATCAGATTGACTACTGTTATGGGTGACTAGCTTCTACTCTCACCAGGTTCCTGAAGTGAAGTGAGTTGGCTCAGTTGTGTCCAACTCTTTGTGACCCCATGGACTGTATGGAGACCCGCCAGGCCCCTCTGTCCATGAAATTCTCCAGGCAAGAATACTGGAGTGGGTTTCCATTCTCTTCTCCAGGGGATCTTCCCAACTCAGGGACTGAACCAAGATCTCCCACATTGTGGGCAGATACTTTACCATCTGAGCCCAGGGAAGCCAAAGGATATTGGAGTGGGTAGCCTATCCCTTCTCTAGTAGATCTTCCCAACTCAGGAATCGAACCAGAGTCTCCTGCATTGCAGGTGGATTCTTTACCAACTGAGCCACCAGGGTTTCTGAAGGACCTTATAAATTTCAACTCCAAACCAGAAAGGAAAAGGAAAGCATTTTTCCATCAATCCCTCTCCCCACTGGCCAAGGGTGGCCCCGCACATATCAATTCCCTCCTATTAATACTTGTGAGTTATCTGTGTCTGAGCATTGATCTGGTTTCCCTGGTGTGGTATCAGGACACTCCGGTAAGAGATAAATGAAAGGGTCATAGCACAAGGCTGGTATCTGTCAGGCTGCACCCACCCAAAGCTGCTCGAAGCCTGCACAGAACTGGGGAACACAGTAGTGACATGAGAAAGAGGATTTGGAGTGTTGCCCAGGAGATATGTACCACCACCCATTTCTTGCACTTGGTTGTGACCCCTCCGCTTTATATTCCCTCTAACATAGAGAGTCCCCTGCAAGTTGGTGGCCAGACATAATCTCTGCAAAAACAGTTGCTGCTGTTGCATCTGATCCCAAGACCATAATTATCTTCATCTTCCTCCTCCATCACCTATTCAGGCTTCTCTCCCCTTTGGCCAGCATCTCGGTGGGTCTAGGTAGTTGGCTTGGAGAGTGACCTTGAGTATCAGAATTTCAGCACAATATACAGGTAAGAGTCTCCTGAAATACTCCCATACAGCAATCTCTTAATCTTAGACAACAGTTCCTGTGTTGATAATTCACTGACCTGAGCCTGTCATTTTCTTTTTCTAAATATCCCAAAGCAGTCTAAAATCCCAGCCACCTCAATCTTTAAAATACCAGAGCTCCCATACTGCCTCAGGACCACAGCTACCACAACCCAATACTTAGCCTCTGCCCTCACCCCATACCAGTCCACCATCGGTATTAATACTTGAGACATTGCTGGCCACGTATCACCTCTCCACCTACCACCAATAACGGGGTCCTTACTACCTCTGACAGGTGAACTCACTTCAAAATTCCAGTCCCAACTTTTGCATCTTGGGTTCCCTGAAAGCAGAACCTGAGACAAAGCATTGTGTGCCAGTTAAGTGAAACAGGGAAGGAAGAAAGCCAATACAAGGATGAGTTTTCAAGGTGCACTGCAATGGACCAGTGTGCCCTCCTAAGGAACATTCTGAGGAATCTCATGAAACGACCCTGAGAACTGGCCATGTAAGCAGGAAATGGTAGGAGCGTGTATCCATTGGTTTCCATCCCCACTGGTTAGGACCCAGCAAGTTAGCCCTCCTGCATTGCTAGGCTGTACATGTGTAAGTGCCAAACAAGGCCCCAGAGTAACCCATGCCATGACATCAGAGCACGCCTGAGGTGCTGGCAGGTTGTACCTGCCCACACTGGGGGACATCTCTGCAGAACTGATGCTACTGCAGTGGCTAGAATAAGAGCTGGGATTTAGAGTGGTACCATGTGGTCCCAGTTTGCCCAGGACCATTCCAGGTTATGTCTGTTTTCCCATCACAATTCTTAGTGGTGTCCTCTTTCAGTCTCATATGTGTCCCAGATTAAACCTAAGTATATGCTTACTTAGCGTTTCCTCCCTCTTTCCCTCTCTCTCTCTCTCACACACACACATACATACACACTGGAAAACCCAAGGAAACAAGTTCCACTCTGACAGTAATTGATGCAAAAAAATACTAATTAAACTCAAAAGACTTGAGCTGAATGAGCCTTCAATTTAGATGACACAATAAGCATGTGTTTTTCCCTAGTATTTCTCACAATACAAAATGTTATCTATGGGCTTCCCTGATAGCTCAGTTGGTAAAGAATCCACCTGTAATGCAGGATACCCCAGTTCGATTCCTGGGTTGGGAAGAGCCGATGCAGAAGGGAGAGGCTAACCACTCCAGTATTCTTGGGCTCCCTTGTGGCTCAGCTGGTTAAGAATCCGCCCGCAATGTGGGAGACCTGGGTTCAATCCCTGGGTTGGGAAGATCCCCTGGAGAAGCGAAAGGCTACCCACTCCAGTATCCTGACCTGGAGAATTACATGGACTGTATAGTCCATAGGCTCGCAAAGAGTCGGACACAACTGAGCAACTTTCACTTTCACATGTTATCTACTCTCATGGTTATTCGGCCTTACTGTCTAACTACAAAAGCTTACAATCCTGCCTCAGTAGCAAAGGCAAAGAGAGAAAAGCCTTCTCTAATCCCTTAGGATTTGACTTTTGCCCACTAGCATTTGTTTCTGGAGATTTGTCTTCTTTTAACTATGTTTTCATTTCTATCATATGGAAGTGACTGGACGTAAGTGGGCAATCTTGGAAAATCAAATACCAACTAAATCTTAATGAAAAAAAAACCCAGCTTATTCCTTCAAATCCAGCTTCAGGATTTTCACAAGCTCTTTTCTTTCTCTTTAGTCCCTTTAAAATAACCATGATATGTAGCTACAGGGAGGCAATAAGATAGCATGTAAATTATAATCCTGATTTTGTGTAAAAATAACAGTATGTCTATATAACATAAGTACACAGAAAAAAAGAAAAATATAGACTAAAACTTTAACAAATGGTTATCTTGGGGTGAGACTGAGGTGGTAATTATTTTCTTCTTATGCTTCTCTGCATTTCCTCAATTCTACATTGTTGCCTTGAGCCCTCCAGAATATGCCTTGTGTTGATATGGCAACCGTGAAAAACTTCTTTATTTTTCATATGCTTAAGAAGATAAACTACTTGATGATTTTCTGTGACAACTGTCAAAAGGCCACAGAAACACTCAGCATGGGGCATGGAACCTGCATTGCTCATGAGATTCTCCAGGTCACATATCAAAATCCCAGTAGCATCCTCACATGGTTCAGCCTTGAGAGAAGCTTCTTGGATTTGTTTTCAAGAAAAACAAGATCCTGGGGGTGCAGTTGTTGTTTAGTCACTGAGTCATGTCTGACTCTTTGTGACCCCATGGACTGCAGCACACCAGGCTTCCCTGTCCTTCACTGTCTCCTGGAGTTTGCTCAAACTCATGTCCACTGAGTTGGTGATGCCATCCAACCGTCTCGTCCTCTGTGGCCCCCTTCTCCTGCCCTCAATCTTTCCCAGGGGGAGCAGGGGGTGGGGGAATTGGATATAGGTGGTCAAAAGATGCAAACTTTCGGTTATGAGATAAATAAGTACTGGGATGTATTGTACAATTTAACTACAGTTAACACTGCTGTGTGAAAGTTGCTAAGAGCAGATCCTGAGTTCTCATCACAAGGAAAAAACTTTTTATAATTATGTGAGGAGATGGATGTTAACTAAACTTGTGGGAATCATTTTGCAGTATATGTAAGTCAGGACATTGTGCTGTACAATTCAAACTTATACAGAGCTCTATGTCAACTACAGCTCAATAAAACAGGAAAAAAGATTAGACAGCAGTTCAATAATTGTATAAAATTGGTTCTTAGGCATAATAATTGATTTCATTTCCTGAAAAAAAAAAGAGGAAAACAAAATCCTAAGTTTTGGTTCTCATGTCAAAGAATCAGAAACTCTCACATTGGTCTTTACAAAGCAAGGGAGTCAGTCGGATCGCAGATATAACCATACCCGAGGCACAATCAAAGGAACATAATCACCTAAAGGTATTCTGAGAGTTTTCCCAAATGTTTAAGTTTTATTAAATTCAAAGTTCTTTCTTTGGAGCCTACTATTAAAAGGTACAAAGAATGACCATATACATACTCACATTTTTTAGAAAGTCAAAGCTGCCTATACTCTTCTTGCAGTTTGCAGGTTATTTTTCTCAGACTGTATCAGCTGGGATAACACACAGTCCATCCCTCGGGAAGGTAGCATACTGGATTCCCAGGTATCTGCAGGGTCTCAGAAATACCAGGACCCTGGTCCGCTCCTGTCTTTGTCTTTTCCCTCATCCCCTAAACTCTAAGCACCGCCCAAGGCCCACTGCTTCCCCACTCTGAGCACTTGTGGACCCGTCCTCCTCTTCCACGTTCATTCCTGCAGCCTTGGTCCAGGCCACAGTCATCTCTCACCTGCACTGGTACACTGGCCCTTGACCCTGATCTTACCAGTCCAGCCTTCCCAGAAACTCAGCCTGATCATATCACTGCTCAGCAATACACTCTTCCATGACTTTCTAAATGCCCTCCAAAAAAAAGCCCTCATTCCTTGGCACAATCTAGCAGACCCTTCAGGATCAACCTCATATTTACAGTGTACGTGCTCACAACCCCTGCTCCCACCCTCAGTGCCCTAGCATCCCCAGTGCTCCAGACATACTTAATTACTCCATCTCTCACCACTGGCTTTTGCACATGGTTCCTCTGGCTGAAGCTTTCATCCCTTTCTCCCCTTTCCTGACTAACTCCTACTCAACCCTCTAGCCTCATGTTTGATGCTTGCAGTCCTGGAGAAACATCTCCAATCTTGGCAGGGTTAGATGCTGCTTTTCTGAATTCCGTTGTGTCCCTGTGATGAACTGGCCCGTTTACTTCCTCCCTCACTAGTCAGTAACTCTTCCTGGACTTTTCATGCACTATCCTTGTTTCCCCCAGCTCTTAACACACTGCCAAACACAAAACAGATATTTAATAAATACTGATTCCATAAGAAGCAATAACATCACACTGCTCTTGGTTTACCAAAGATAGACTCTCTAACCATCCTCACTCCCCTTAACACAGACGTTCAGAATTTGTTCAGTTCAGTTACAGAACCATTCCAGATTTCTTCTCCTTTCTTTCATCTCTTAACACAAAGAAAGGAAAGAGGGAAACTGATCATTTCACTTTTTGTATCAAAATCACTTTTTGGAAAAGAAAAGACTGGAATATCAGGTATCCAAACACCTTTCTGTTTTGGAAGACTGTGCTTACACTTTCCTGAATGTATACTTTGGTCTGTCTGGTCATGAAAAGTCTGAAAATACACGAACTCTATAGCCATGCTGTGAGGCATAAAATTGGAGAAATGTCTCTAACGCAATTGGTTTCTTCATTTCACTGTGAATTAGGAAGACAATACTGAGATGCACATGATGCTGGTTAATAAAACCCCAGTCTTCTGACCTCTTCAGTTCAGTTCAGTCGCTCAGTCGTGTCCGACTCTTTGCGACCCCATGAATCGCAGCACGCCAGGCCTCCCTGTCCATCACCAGCTCCCAGAGTCCACCCAAACCCATGTCCATTGAGTCGGTGATGCCATCCAACCATCTCATCCTCTGTCATCCCCTTCTCCTCCTGCCCTCAATCTTTCCCAGCATCAGGGTCTTTTCAAATGAGTCAGCTCTTTACATCAGGTGGCCAAAGTATTGGAGTTTCAGCTTCAACATCAGTCCTTTCAATGAACACCCAGGACTGATCTCATTTAAGATGGACTGGTTGGATCTCCTTGCAGTCCAAGGGACTTTCAAGAGTCTTCTCCAACACCACGGTTCAAAAGCATCAATTCTTTGGCGCTCAGCTTTCTTTATAGTCCAACTCCTACATCCATACATGACTACTGGAAAAACCATAGCTTTGACTAGATGGACCTTTGTTGGCAAAGTAATGTCTCTGTTTTTTAATATGCTGTCTAGGTTGGTCATAACTTTCCTTCCAAGGAGTAAGCGTCTGACCTCTTACCAGGTTCATATTTTTAGGACCAGAGCAACAGACCTCTCCACGTGCCTCAACTGCAATAAAATCATTCAAGTGAGCACTACACTGGCCTTCCATTCTGCTTGCTCTCCGTTCCCTCACCTGTGAACCTTGAGAAGGAAAATAAGAGGATTTCTCCCCCTGCAGTTAATTCTTCTGTTTCCACTCCTTTTCAATTCCTCCATCCTTATCCCACCAAAGGTTCACTTCTGAGCATCATCAGTCTTGAACCTTGAATCTGGAAACTAATCTGAGGATGAGAATTTATATACGATAATACAAATAATTAACAGTGATCATGTGTTTATTGATGCTGCTGCTTTTTGAGGAGGGAAAGTTAAGATCTTTGCTTTACTAAGTGAACTACTTGAGAGGTTTTTAACCCCAATATTTTGTGTATGTTTTTAAACAAAGTAGAACAATATGTGATTGGTCTCGTTTTTTTTTTTTTTTTTTTTTTGCTGCTATTGACTGGGGGAAATTTCTTTCTTCCTTCATTCGGTCTTCCTTCCTCACTTTCCTATATACACATAATAGAAATTTGAGCTAATCAATAGGGAGTTAGATGCCCCAAATAGGATAAGGCCAATGCATTTATGATTGGAGAAGGAAATGGCAACCCACTCCAGTGTTCTTGCCTGGAGAATCCCAGGGATGGGGGAGCCTGGTGGGCTGCCATCTATGGGGTCGCACAGAGTCAGACATGACTGAAGCGACTTAGCAGCTGCATTTATGCAGCTAACAGTGGCTTACAAAATGAATGTTGATGATTCTTTCTGCATATAGAACTTAAGCCACGGAATTATGTTTCCAGCTATGCTGACTGCCAAAGTTGATAATTATCAAAGCAAATAAATAGATGTCTCTCCTCTGTCCATCCCCAGCTTCAGTCTAATGGCTTCCTCCCAAAAGGAAGTGCGTTTCTAATGAGAGATACTAAATGTACAAATAAGTAAGTAAGTAAGTAAGTAAGCTTTTAGTAAGTCAGTACTATTATTTTGTTTTCAAATTATTTCCTTCCTAAAAATGTATATTCAATTATTTGAACTTTGAATAATTAAGAAACTTAACTGAGTTTAAGCTTATTTACAATAACCAAGCTCTTTTCATCTCATTGATGGCGGATTTCAATGAGATCCCAGCCATGTCTGCTCTACCTAGTGCATGGTCATTTTCTTGGATGGAGAGGATGGAGACCTAGGTTGGTATAGATTTATGGCCTCTTCCCCTGCTAACAGTCTACTTCATTTGCATTCTTGTCACTTATCTTTATAATTTTTCCAAGCATCAGAACTTAAGCCTTCTCTAGCACATACTAATGTCTTGTGCCCTTTTGACATCTGCTTTGTATTATGATTTTTTTTCCATTTTCTACCCATAGTTTTCCCTTGTAATGATACCTTCACATGCCCTCAAAAGCAGAGCTTTTTTTTTTCTTCTTCAGTTGTAATCCTGCCTTTTCAGATTTCCTTGTATTCAAAACAAAGCCTATCTTGCCAAAAGGTCATGCAGCTAAAACCCTGTGCCAAGTAATGTATCTTGTTCCCAAAAGCTACTCTTTGGCATCTGGTAGAAACACTGATTATTTACACAGAAATTACAATGCCTGTGGATGATCTGATGCATCTCCCCTAAGTTGTGGATGTGATTCCCATTAAGGGGCTTTGTTTGGACTCCATGTGAAGAAGATATCTTTACAGACAGAAAAGCACAAGGGATACCTCTATGACATTTTGACTTCTAAGTTTTAGCCACTTAAAAAAAAATAATGATGAAATAAAGAACCAGCTTTGAGGCTGTGCAGGCAAAAAGGTCAGGAAAAAAAAGTACGAGAGGTATACCATGAGGTTAATCAATAAAAATATAATTTTCCTGTACATTTGTGGAATGTCAATTTTATAAAATTTGGGAATTTTCATTCTAAATAAATGTTCACTTTCAAGTCTAAAAAAAAAAACGATCTTTGATTGACCATGTTAAAACTACTTTCAGTGTGTTCTAAAGCTGTGCTTTAAAAAAATTTCCCCATAACATTTTTGACCCGTGTAAGAGATATAGGTACTCTAAGAAAATGTTTCTGCAAGACTGCATCTGAGGCAGTTTATGAGCTGAAGCCAAGGCTAAAGCACTGCTCAGGGAATCTGTTTCCCTGGGATACTAATTAACTCCAAATATTGCATATGAATTAAGCCAGCAGCTACTGAGAGAAGCAACTAACAGAAGAGGGAAAAGCAGAGGTTTAAAAGGAAAGTACTGTCTTCTGATTAGAGAAAGACACCAGGGGCACAGGAGGAACCCTCTCCCTCTATCTCAGCACTCTACTCTTTAACAGCGGTTCCCAATCTTTTTGGCACCAGGGATGGGTTTCGTGGAAGACAATTTTTCGGGGAGGGGGCTGGGGGATGGTTTGGGGATGATTCAAGCTCAGGACACTTATTGTGCACTTTATTTCTATTATTACTATATCAGCCCCTCTTCAGATCATCAGGTATTAGATGCCAGAGGTTGGGGACCCTGCTCCAGAAGCCTCCACCCTTTTCCTCTTGCCTCCCATTTTCCCTGCTGCACTACGGTGGGTGTGATTGATGAATAGCTGACTAGGGCAGACTCTCTCCCCGGGGGCCTGGTCTCCCTGTCCCTTTAATAAGGAAGCTGTTCTCTGCCTAGAGGTTCTAGCTGTCCTCACACTTGCCCAGACAGGAGAATCCCAAGCTCCTCCCCTGGAGATTCTGATTCAGTGGGTCTGAGAAGGGGCCTTGGAATTTATGTTTAATAAGTATTCCAGGTGATTCTCAGGAGCCAGAGAATTTGGGAAACTCTGCCTACCCCTCAGAATAAGACACAGTCCCTAGCCCCACAGCAGGACACCTGAAGTTCTGACCGGGTCAGTTCAGTTCAGAGGGGCAGGTGTTAGCAATTGAAACTGCATCTGTCACCACCCTCCAACTCTAGACGGCGTTATATGTTTAGTTGTTAAACGTTTTAAGCTTAGTTTTTTGAATAAAGAGTTGATGTTTTATTTTTAACATGCAAATATAAGCATACAAAAACCCATCAGTGCCTGATTTACTACTCTCGACCTGAACTACAGCATAACCATTGGCAGGCACCTCCACGGGGCAGCAACCCTAATCCCAGGTTTTGTTTAGAAAACGACAATCTTCTCCGTTCCTCTGAATAACCCAAACCAACCACTGAACACCACTGTTCCACAGCCACAGGCAGCGAGGAAAACACACTAGCTGAGCGATCCATAGAACCTTCCACTCAACCCAGGTGTTTAAATGGCTTCGTATAGCAAACCGCTAGGATCTAAGTAATCTCTTTCTCTTTAAACAGTCACCTGCCCCCATAAGAACTGCAGAGACATTTCTGTTTAGGCCTAAAGGCACAAACAAGTCACCATAGCCCTCTGGACAAGTGATAATATACGTCTGTCACTGGTGACTTTATTATACTACAGTTTGAAGGTTCAACCTATTTACCGTGATCTTCAGACTAAGAGTAGCCTGAGGCAGGAATGGCTATAAGTATCACCCATGGGATACTGCATAGACAGGCCTATTGTGTTTTCTCTACAAACAGCTTGTCAAGAACACAAAGGCAGTAATGATACATTGTGCTCACCTCCTCCTTACCTTAGGAACACTTACAGCAAGAGGCTGCTCTCAGAAAGGGCAAACGTACCCTCTGTAGTGTCAGAATGTCTCTACTCATGAAATAACAAAATCCTGAAGTGTCACGGTTCTGAGCTCTATTTTTAAAACCTGACCCTGAGCATGTGTGTCTATTCTAACATCTATTTGACTATACAGAGCTTTTAAATTCTCCTTATCAAGTTAGCCCATTTGCTTGTATTTCTTGGCAAAAAGAATTATTTAATAAAATCATTCATGTAAGCCAGCTCTCTCTCTCAAGAATGAATTCAAGAAAGGTTTCTCTATGAGTTACCTACAAGTGATACTTAAATTTATGTGATTATAAGGAAAACAGCTGATGTGGGAGAGAAAAAGAAACAAAGGTCTGTCTGGTCAAGACTATGGTTTTTCCAGGGGTCATGTATGGATGTGAGAGTTGGACTGTGAAGAAGGCTGAGCACCAAAGAATTGATGCTTTTGAACTGTGGTGTTGGAGAAGACTCTTGAGAGTCCCTTGGACTGCAAGGAGATCCAACCAGTCCATTCTGAAGATCAGCCCTGGGATTTCTTTGGAAGGAATGATGCTAAAGCCGAAACTCCAGTACTTTGGCCACCTCATGCGAAGAGTTGACTCATTGGAAAAGACTCTGATGCTGGGAGGGATTGAGGACAGGAGGAGAAGGGGATGACAGAGGACGAGATGGCTGGATGGCATCCCTGACTTGATGGACGTGAGTCTCAGTGAACTCTGGGAGTTGGTGATGGACAGGGAGGCCTGGCGTGCTGCGATTCATGGGGTCGCAAAGAGTCGGACACGACTGAGCGACTGATCTGATCTGATGAGAGAAATTAGTAAGACGTCGTTCATTTAACAAAGACAGAAACTTGTGTTCCGTGTTCCTGGGTCAAGAAGCTATTTCCTTAGAATCTTGGTTTTGAAGGACTCTGCAATGTTGTTGGTTCTTCTAAAGCATGTGGAAAGGGCACTGAGCTGAAGATAGGGGTGCATGGTGTGGGGTCCAAGTGGGTTCTAGTCCTGATTCTTTCTGGGTACAATTTTGGATAATCGTTTCACTTCTCTGCTTCAGTTCTGTCTTCAGTCAAATGGGAGAAGAAAAACATACACAGCTTTGAGGAATAACTGTGTAGCTTTCCTTGCAAACAGCAAAGCAGGCCCCATTACATTTGAATAAGTTCTCCATGCTGTAAAACATCATGGACAGTGTTATTAGTAACCTTTATTCTTCCACGCTAATGAGCCAAGTCTTCACCCAAAACCACTTCCTGGACTTCCCTGGTGGTCACTGATTAGGACTTTGTACTTGTACTGCAAGGGGCATAGGTTAAATCCCTGGTTGAGGAAGTTCCAAATGCCATGTGATGAAGTCAAAAAAATACCCCCAAAACCTGCACTTCTTAAAATCCCAAATACCTGGAGAAAAGGAATTGCATTCCACGGGAAATGAGACATGATCTACGCAGTCCAGCATCTCCACAGTGAGTCACCTTGAGAGAGGCTGGTTTTTCATAAGCTCTGTCTTGTGCCAGGACTCTTAGCTCCTGAGCCTGCTCCTACCAGAGAACGCGGTTTTCTAATAAAGCCAAACAAGAACCAATGGTGGTCCAATCATACAAGGACCAAGACTGCAGATATAGAAAAGCAGTGCTCTGAATAATTCAGAATGGTGGCCACACAAGCACAGAGCCAAAGAGAAGAGCCAAACGCTCTGGGAGCTTACCTACCCTCCTTTTCCTCTTGATTTCTTCCTCATTTCTTCTTGACAAAGTCAATGATATACTAAAAGGATCTCTCTTAATGATAAACATGTAAGAATCTATGGATACATCTGTTGGACTCAATTAGACTATTTAAGTGGAGAAGGCCATGGCACCCCACTCCAGTACTCTTGCCTGGAAAATCCCATGGATGGAGGAGCCTGGTAGGCTGCAGTCCATGGGGTCGCTAGGAGTCGGACATGACTGAGCGACTTCACTTTCACTTTTCACTTTCATGCATTGGAGAAGGAAATGGCAACCCACTCCAGTGTTCTTGCATGGAGAATCTCAGGGACAGAGGAGCCTAGTGGGCTGCCGTTTATGGGGTCACACGGAGTCGGACATGACTGAAGCGACTTAGCAGCAGCAGCATACTATTTAAGAAAGCAAGCTTACATGAAGACCAAGAGTCAATTTAATGCATTACTTCTAGTGCATTTTTTTCTTTGTCAAGAATGAGAATAAAAAAGAAGGGGGAAAATAATAAAACCAGGAGACTCAAGTACATAATGTAAGGTACGTACAAATCTACATATATCCTAATGAGCTGAGAGATCTTCTTGATGAAAAAGATTTCATTCCGAGTTGCTGCTAGGTTTGATGCGAATGTAGTGTGTGCCGTGGCCCACACAAACCAAGGGTTCAAGTAGGTTGAGCAATCATCACAAGTTCTTCTTTGTTAAGATTTCTATTTCAGAGTCAAGTGTGCCTTGGCAGCAAGAACTGTTACACTTTAGCACAGATAATCCAAACAAAGGGAAAGACACTGTGGAAAAATACAAAATATTTACTCTATCTAACCTAGCAACTCCTACTGAACAACATGTATGCTGCATATTTACGAGTTGTAGCCCATGGCTGTGGAAAATTCACTACAGGATAAAAACAAATACTGCGCATCACAGGTCATATACAGCATGCCTTTTCTGTTCAGTACAAGAAAAATCTACTACCCAGCAGACAGTGAGACCAATGGCCCGACAGCCCCAATGTGGCAGAATGTTGTTCTCTTTTGTTTTTTTTTTTTTTTAGCCCTCAAATAAAAAATAATAACATCACGTTGACTCTCCCAATTAAACTCCAGTTCAGTTCAAAATTCATCTTCGGAACTGTCGGCTAAGAGCATGACTCGATCTTGCATGCTGTTGAATTCTCTCTGCTGGGGAAAGAAAACAGAAAAGCATTACACTCCTGCTGCAGAGCAAAGCCAAGGAACAGGTCCCCTTTAAAAGACACGTGAACAAATGAAGCCGAGGTTGCAGCTGCAGCAACTCATCGGAACCACTGGGCACATCAGTACCATTCATGCATCATTAAGCCCCATGTGCTTTATTAAGCAAATTAGAAAAGCGAGGAACAGTTGGGAAAGTGACTAGGTTTTGCTGTTGCGGATTCCATACCTTTCTTTTATGCCTTTTGAAGCCGTTTCTCCTTCGGCGATTCATAACCTTAATGCTGTAGAGCGCTCCCAAGATGAACAAGGCTCCTGCTATCCCAACCCCTACGGGCACCAACATCCCAGACATATATCCTGCCTGCATGGGAAAGGAAACCTGCATTAGGATGCTAAGCAGACCACTGCCCTGGGTTTCCCAGTTCTGCTGGAGGGCAGCAGGGTTTTTAGACACTTTGAATTCTCTTGTCAGCTTTGTTCTAAAGTAGCACCTGGAATAAAGTCACTTTTAGGGAGAAGGCAACAGAGAGGTATGACTATTTTTGGATATTTCATATACATATAAATACTGCAATAAATCAGCCAGACCTGGTGGCACCTCCAGCCACTTGGTTATGCACATTTGTCAACATCAGGTTTTGGTGACAGAAATATAATTTGTATTAAAGATGGATGAAGTAGCCTCTGAAATTGCCAGGACTATTAAAATGCTATAAATTGCAAATAGCAGCCTGAGTCTAGCTCTGGGGGGTGGGGGTGGACACGGTTGGGGGGCATTGCTCAGTGGAATATTGTGTTTCTTGGGGGACAAATGGGGGCCTTGACTTTGGTGGTTCCCCTCTTACAATCTTAGCTGCATCATGGTAGGAAAGGAAAGAGGAATGTGCTTCTACATGAGTGAAAGAGAGAGCTTTCTAGAGACAGCAGGGAAGAGAAGGCCCTGCAGAGGAAAAAAGGATGTTAGGTTTTGGAGGCCAAGCAGAAAAGACAAGGATGAGAGAGAGTTGCACATAATGTAGATGGATTCATTTATACAGAAGAAAAAATCTGCCTAGTGAACAAGACCAAAGTTGAGGGCTGGCAGGGAATTCTGAGTGTCCCAGGCTCCAAAGAAAGAAAGTGACAGAAGCCAGAAATATCACTGCTAACAGTGCTGGTACTTCCAAAAGAGCTTGGAGATTTCCAACATGGCAGTCTCCAACATCTCCAAGGTGTTATTATGGACACTTTGGTCCTAAGAGACCAGCGTGATCTCCACACATCCCTGGACTTGAGTAAGTAGTGCAGAACCAACCCAAATTCAGGGCCAGGCCATCACCCTAAGGAAGGGTCATTTCTGCATCCTGGCCAGTAAGACACCTGAGAGATACAGGTGTATGAATAACCACAGCCCTTCATGGAGAAACACGACACTGGTTTATCTTCCATGACGACCCCTTCTAGAAGCCTACCCGGGGAAAGAAACATAAACAATTAACAATTCAAAAAATACTATAGTGAGTACTTTAGACAGACGTTATTTTACAGGAGAAAAACTATGAGTTTGTTCACTTACGTAACTATTTCTAAAACTTTTAATATAGCACAGTATCTTTCAGAATAAGCCCAAAACAGAGAAGAACAAAAAATAAAAGTTTTCTAAAAAATGCTGAAGTAAGCGGGCTGTGATGCTTTCCCAACACTTCTAGAAGTAAATCAAAGGAACAGACAAGACCTTACAAAACTGCAGCATCCTCTTGTACACAGCCAGCTCATTCACTCGTTCTGTTTTCCAGAGTCTTGAGTTAGAGCACAATATGGAATTTTTTTCATTAATTTGAGAACATAGCATCATTCTTCAGCATACTGTTTTCCCCAAAGAAACAAAGCCCAGTCATTTCCCAACAAATTAATATGCTTTGCCAAAACCCAAACTTTTTCTAAAGTTCTTCTACATCTACATAAGGCTTACAAAAGTATGTAATTTTCCATGTGGGAAAATATTGGACAATAACAAAATCTGGGTGTTCTCACCAGAACTACGAGTTTCATTTTACATCACCATTCTCAGTGCATGGAAATACACATACATGTTAATGTATGATCAATTTTAAGCCCAGTAGATTAGACCTTATTAATACAGAGCTCTACATTCAAAGGATGATACTTGAGCTTTCTGGAAGCTCAACTTGATCAACCTGTGGGTCTCTTAACATTCTGTAACTCAAGCCCACACCAAAAACATGAATATTACAAAATGTGTCACTCTTTGCATATTTCTTATTTACACATTAAGGCTTCTCATTTCCAGAGCTTTAAATAATGTAGACTTTACAAAAATTCAATTAATCTCTTTCTCCTCTCTTCATTCCCTCCTGTGTGTGTATGTGTGCGTGTGCGTGTGCGTATGTGTGTGTGTGTGTGTGTGATCTGCCTGTGCTTTGAAATTACAAGTAATTTACAAGAAGGGAATAAAGAAACCTACCCTCTTCAAATGTAATTTAACCATTCCTCATTCAAAACTAAGTGAAGATAACCTCTTTTTTTAGAATTGCCATGACTTGTTTCCTGCAGAAATGAAAACAAATAAGATGCATCTGCATATAAAGCTATGAATTGTGCCCAGCACCTTTTCTCTGTTCAGAAATATTGCACGTGCCCATTCCTTCACACTACCTCCCTGAGAAGGACAGAACTGAAATCATGCATATTCCAACTGAGAATGCTGAATCTAATCATGAGGAAACATCCAATAAACTTAAACTGAACATTCTGTTTTCTAAAGTACCATATTCTTTACAAATATCAGCATCAGAAAAGACAACAGATGGCTATACAAATGGCCCACATTAAGGAAAACTATCAAATCAGTCAATCCTAAAGGAAATCAACCCTGAATATTCATTGGAAGGACTGACGCTGAAGCTGAAGCTCCAATATTTTGGCCACCTGATGTGAAGAACTGACTTATTAGAAAAGATCCTGACGCTGGGAAAGATTGAAGGCAGGAGGAGAAGATGACAACAGAGGATGAAATGGTTGGATGGCATCACCAACTTGATGGACATGAGTTTGAGCAAGCTCCGGGAGTTGGTGATAGATAGGGAAGCCTGGCGTGCTGCAGTCCATGGGGTTGCAAAGAGTCGGATACAACTGAGCGACTGAACTAAACTGAAGCATCCTGACAACTAAATGTGTTATATGACCTAGACAAGATCCTGTACTCGAGAAGAATTATTTTATGAAGGTCATTTTGGGTCTGTTAACTAAGCCTGAAGTCCAGATGCCAGAACAGATAAAAAGTATGATATCAATGTTAAATGTACTCAAGTTGATAACTGTACTATGGTTTGCTAATAGGATATTCTTAATCATAGGAAATATTGGGATTTGGTGTAAAAGGACCATAATGTATGCAACTTTCCCTCAAATGGCTCAGAAAAAAGGGCAGAGGTAGGAAGACAGCCAATAAAAGAGAAAACAAATGGAGCAGCATGGGAAGAACAAGTGCATCTGGATAAAAAGAACAGGGGTGTTCTCTGTACTATTCTTATTCTTGTATCTTTTCCGTAAATTTGAAATTATTTCCAAAAAACAGTTTGAAAATTAAAAAATGCATTATAAGATAAAGTTTACTGCATATAGTTGGGTTTTTTTGTTTGGTTTTGGTTTGTTTTGTATTTATGAGAAAGTCATCCTTTCTTAGGCTAATGTTTTTGTTCAGAAACACTTGTTTTCAAGAAAACGTAAGAAAGAGTAAAGTTTTCTGCCTAAAGTCTACTGAATTCATAAGTATCTTTATGAGGTTTGTTTAACAGTGTTTCTCAAACTTGAGCATGCATCAGAATCACCTGTTAATCAGACTTGTTAAAACAGATTTCTTGACCCCTTTCCCAGAGTTTCTGATTCAGTAGGTCTAGTTAGGGACCTGGGATTTTGCATTTCTAACAAGCTCTCAGGTGACACAATGCCACTGGTCCAGACTATACATGAGAATCGCTGCTGTGAAGTGTGTGTGTGTGTGTGTGTGTGTGTGTGTGCACTCAGTTGCTTAGTTATGTCCGACTCTTTGTGCCTCAATGGGCAGTAGTCCGCCAGGCTCCTCTGTCCATGGAATTTTCCAGGCGAGAATACTGGAGTGGGTTGTCATTTTCTTCTCCTCCTTCTTAAGAGGGGAGGGATGTTGTAGCCTCCCTTTTTCCTCCTTCCTTCTGACTGAATATGGACCTAACTGCAATCCAGAACCATGAGATGACCGTGAGAATCAAGGTCACAAATGATGGAACATCAAATAAAAGGAGCTTGCACCTTCATAGCGTCGTTCCTCACTGACCCTGACTGCTCCCTCCAGACTCATAAATGAGAGAAAAACAAACTTCTCTCTTGGTTAAGCTATTGCCATCGGAGGTTGTCTGCCATTCAGATCTGATGGACGGAGGAGCCTGGTAGGCTACAGTCCATGGGGTCACAAACACTCGGACACGACTGAGCGACTTCACTTTAATACAGGAAGACTAAACAACAACAACAAAAGGAATAATTCAGAACTTTTGAGAATACCTACCACTCCTTCTAGAATCCAACTAACAGGGACACCAATATCAGGAACAATTAAATGAAGCAAAACTGAATAGATATTATGGGTTGACTGAAGAGCTAGTTAAATATGTAGTTTAGTTTTCAATTCTCCAGGATTCTGTGACTTTCATCAAAACAGCAATAGTTTCACTCTCAAATAGTTTCTGAAGGTAATGACTAACAAGACTTTTATAGATGATAGCTAGCTAGCCAGCTAGACAGAAGACGAGAAAGAGGGGGAGAGAGAGAGAGGGGAAGTTAAGTATGTGTGTGTTAGTTGCTCAGTCATGTTTGACTCTTTGCGGCCCCACTGACTGTAGCTCGCCAGGCTCCTCTGTTCATGGAATTCCCCAGGCAAGAATACTGGAATGGGTTGCCATGTCCTTCTCCAGGGGATCTTCTCAACCCAGGGATTGAACCCGGGTTTCCTGCATTGTAGGCGGATTCTTTACTGTCTGAGCCACCAGGGAAGCCCAAGATATATATATGTGCGTGTGCATGTGTGTGTGTGTGTGTATATGTATATACACACATATATGTGTGTACACATATGCATTATTTATCAAGTAAGTGTATAATATTTTACTCCCAGAGGGAGGGGACTGGTTAAACTGAATCCCTCCAAGAAAGAGACAAAGTAAGACAAATACAACAACATTGATGAACCTAGAGATTATCATATTAAGTGACGTAAATCAGAGGAAGACAAACACCACATGATATCATTTATACATGGAATCTAAAAATGATACAAATGAACTTATTTACAAAATAGGAACAGACTCACCGACATATAAAAGAAACCTATAGTTACCAAAGGAGTTAGTGTGGGGGGGATAGAGGGAGGGATAAATTAGGAGCTTGGGATTAACATACATACACTACTATATATAAAATAATGGTCAACAAGAACCTACTGTACAGTACATGGAACTCTACTCAATATTCTGTAATAACCTATATGGGAAAAGAATCTGAAAAACAATAGATATATGTATATGTATAACTGAATCACCTTGCTATACACCTGAAACTAACACAACATTGCAAATCAATCATACTCCAATAGAAAATTAAGCATATAAACACTACTATAACATATTCAAAAGCAGAGACATTACTTTGCCAACAAAGGTTCGTCTAGTCAAGGCTATGGTTTTTCCTGTGGTCATGTATGGATGTGAGAGTTGGACTGTGAGGAAGGCTGAGCGCTGAAGAATTGATGCTTTTGAACTGTGGTGTTGGAGAAGACTCTTGAGAGTCCCTTGGACTGCAAGGAGATCCAACCAGTCCATTCTGAAGGAGATCAGCCCTGGGTGTTCTTTGGAGGGAATGATGCTAAAGCTGAAACTCCAGTACTTTGGCCACCTCATGCAAAGAGTTGACTCACTGGAAAAGACTCTGATGCTGGGAGGGATTGGGGGCAGGAGGAGAAGGGGATGACAGAGGATGAGATGGCTGGATGGCATCCCTGACTCGATGGACGTGAGTCTGAGTGAACTCCGGGAGTTGGTGAGGGACAGGGAGGCCTGGTGTGCTGTGATTCATGGGGTCGCAAAGAATCGGACATGACTGAGCGACTGATCTGATCTGATCTGATCTGATATGCAAAATAGGTAAATAGCAAGGACCTACTATATTCAGAGACCTATATTCAATATCTTGCAATAACTTACAATAGAAATAATCTGAAAAGTGTATATATGTATAACTGAATCACTTTGCTATATACCTGAAAATAATACATTATAAATGAACTATACTTCAATTTAAAATATAGTTAAATAAAAATATAGACAAGGCATAGAACAAATAAACCTGGTGGAGTTTCAGCTATTTTTCTTCCAGTTTTTTAAAACTAAGACATAAGTGAAAAAATACTATGGAATACAGTGAAGAAAGGGCTGGAAAAACTTCAATTCAGAAAACTAAAACCATTCACAAAATTATCTCTCTTGGTGAAATAGAGCAAGGAGAGGGTGCTAGGCCTTTGGGAAAAGATAAGAAGGAAGGGTCCACAGGAAGAGAAAATATAGCCTTTCTCTAAAGCTACCCAGATTTCTAAACAAAGTGGCAAAGCTATATATATACACAGGTAAGAAACTCTGCAACATTCAATTTCAAAACAGGCTTGTGCCAAAATTTATTTTCTTAAGTCTAGCTTTTGTCCATTTTGGTAATTCAGAAGGACATTTTCTATAGAAACAATGACATATGGATCCCTAGATTAAACTAACAAAGCCTGTTTACTTTTCATTGCATTATATTTTCCTCTGAAAAATAGCATGAATACCAAGGTAAATATATTCAATTCTGAATTTTTGAGCTTCTCCTACCCCAAATCTTGCTCAGTCCTCTGATTATACTTCCCTCAGACAACTGGACCTATTACAGATGTGAAAATGGCTTCCACTAATGTCAACAGGTTTAAAATTCTTCTATATCACTTTAAATATGTATGAACATCAAATAATCTCATTTGTAAAAATCATATAGTCTAAATTTTACTGAGAAGTAGAAAAATAATACTGACAAGAATTAATATAATCATACAATTTTAACTACTAGTGAATGTTTTCTCTTATCCTTTAACATTAAACTGTAGCAAAATAAATACTAATCATTCAAATATGAGAGAAACTGACCTCAAATAATAAAAAAGATATGGAATACTATCCACAGATGTATATTCTAAGACAGGTGAATTGCAAGTAACTCCTATCTGGCAGTTGAAATGATTTCCATTTAACTATACCCCCAGTGAAATTTGAGCTGGGTTGTAGTAATTAGATCTGACAGAGGCTACAGCAAGGAGTTCAAAATTCCACCAATATTTTTATGAGTAATTCCAGTTTGAAATTACAAGGCACTAAAAATGAAACCTTAGAGAGTGTTGAAAATTAAAAGAAAATGAAAAACATGAACCTGGAAGGAAGTTAATATTGTCAATCACAGTTGTTGATGACAGAATGAATCCAAGAGTGGAAAATATTTTTCTATAGTTGGCCTTTCTAGATAGGTCAGCTCATTGTCACTCAGTAAGCAGCAGCACTATGATAGACCACACAAAAGTGGGCCTAAAGAGAGTGCTCAGGTGCTCGGGGATTTTTAATCTCACCTTCCACTATGGGTGAAGGATGCCCTTTCCATCACAAAGTTTTATTCTTAAGTCAGATCTGTCAATTTTTGTCCTTGGGTCAGAAAAATCAATGCCTTCCAAAATCCAAAGTATTTCTTCTTCATACAGGAAGATCAGATTTAAAAGATCCTTGTACTGGGACATAAAATGCCCACTAGAATGGGATTACACTCCTGAAATTCCCTAAAAGGAACTCTACCTTGATATGTCAAGGATGCTATCAGTTGTATATATCAGGAATTACATTCCAGAAGAATGAATGGCACTCCAAAGAATAAGGCATCCCTTCTTAAAGGGAAGGTCTTCTTTCTTGCTGGGTACCTGGAAGTGGTCCTGGATCTTTGCACAGGTTATCAGAATCAGAATAATGATATAAAGCTCCATTATTCTGAAGATCTTTTATTTGACAAAGCTATGCCCTCTAAAATAAATCCAAAGGAAGAAAGTATTTCTCTTACCTTGTCTTTTAGCTTTTCCATCCAGCTTCTCACTAAGGAAAATAAGAGAAGAAAATGTAAATAGCCATCTTTCTACTTACATTTCATGTGTTAAGTTCATTTGGTAATTTATATTTCATGTACTAAGTTAATTTGATACAATGAATATTTTATTGTATGAAATACAGTGACAGGGTCAACAGTATTAACATAATGACAGTAATCGTTTTTTATTCTCATTTAAAAATGCAAAAAAGAACACTAACATATCCCTCACATCATTGTTAAAGGAACAGAGAATATTTTTCTTTGCTAAATGCATTTTCTATTATTTGGGGGGAGGTCTGGGGGATGAGTGAGAAAAACACCTTCAAAATATCAAGTTCATTTCTAACTGACATTTTCTCTCTTTTTTTTTTTTGAATGGGAAAAGGTATTTATTGGCAAATGATGTATCAGATAAGGGGTTAATATCCAACATATACAAAGAACTCATTAACTCAACACCAAAAGGACTGACAATCCCACCAAGAATCTGAATAGACATTTTCCCAAAGATATATTGATACATATGACCAAGACACACGAAAAGATACTCAGCATAAAAAAGCCCCCATTACTCAACATTAGGGGAATGCAACTCAAAATCACAATGAGAGAACACCTCACACATGTCAGAATGGCCATTACAAAAGATAAGAAATAACAAGCGTGGAGGATATAACAAGTTGGTGAGGATGTGGAGAAAACCCCTGTGCACTGTTGGTGGTACAAATTGGCTCAAGCATTATGGAAAATAGTATGGAGAGTCCTCAAAAGCAGAACTACAAAAAGATCTAGCAATTCCATTTTAAGTATTTTTCTCCAGAGAAAACAAAAACATTAATTAGAAAAGATGCATGCATTCCTATGTTCATTGCAGCATTACTTACAGTGGGCAACATATGGAAACCACCTGAACGTCCAGCAACAGATGAACAGATGAAGATGTGGTATATTATGCACAGTGGAATGCTAGCCATAAAAAGAAAAATCTCTTGTGATTTCAGTGTAACAGCATGAATGGTCCTAGAGGTTATTATGCTAAGTGAAATAAGTCAGAAAGAAAAATGATGTATGATTTTAACTTACACGTGGAATCTAAAAAACAGCAAATGAAAAAAGGAAAACAATAGAAACAGATACAGAGAAGGAACAGTGATTGCCATAAGGGAGGGAGTGGTGGGTTGAATGGAGAGTAACAGGTACAGACTTCCAGTTACAATATAAATGAGTCATGAGGATGAAATGTACAACATGTGGAATATACAGTCAGTAATATTGTAATATCTTTGTCTGATGACAGATAACTAGACATACCATAGTAAATATTTTGTAATACATAGAAATACTGAATCACTATGCTATGCACCTGGAATTAACATAGTATTACAGGTCAATTATGCTTCAGTTTAAAAAAGAAAAAAAAAAAAAGATAGTTCTTTGAAAAGATCAATAGAATTGATAAGCCTCTAGCCAAGCTAACTGAAAGAAGAGAAAATACAAATTCGTAAGGTCCAAAATAAAAGTGGGACATTACTACAGATCCCATGGATATTAGAAAGATAATCAGGAAATACTATGAACAACCATATGTCCACATGTTTGGTAACCTGGGTTAAATGGAGTAATTCCTTGAAAAATACATCTGCAAAAACCTACACAAGAAGAAAAAGACTGAATAGGCCTATATCTATTAAAGAAACTGAATCAATAATTAAAAACCTTCCAGAACACCAGCAGGTCCCAGATAGGTTCACTGGTGAATTAAAACATTTAAGGAAGAATTTATGCCAATTCTATACAATCTCTTCCAGAAGACAAGATGCAGAAGGGAACTTCCTAACTCTTTATATGAGATCAGCATTATTCTAAAACCAAAACCAGATAGTCTTTAAAACTACAGACAAGTATCTCTCATGAACACAAATGCAAAATTTCTCAACAAAATATTAGCAAATCAAAACCAAAAATGTATGCAAAGAATCTATTCCAGATATGCAAGTTTGGCTTACCATTTGGAAATCCATTAATCTATCACATCAACAAGCTAATGAAGAAAAATCATATGATCATATCAATAGATACAGAAAAAGCATTTGACAAAATCCAGCACTCATTTTTTATAAAATTAGCAAACTAGGAATAGAGGGGAACTCTCAACTTGGTAACATCTACAGCTAACATCATACTTAATGGTTAGAAACTAGAAGCTTTTCCACTAAGAGCAGGAACAAGGCCGATGTCCTCCCACCATCCCTTTTCAATATCATACCAGAAGATCATTAAGAAGGTTCAGAAATTCTTGGGAGGATGCAAGGGAGGCAGAACATGAGTATGAGGTCAGCTGGTGGCCACATGGCTCCATCTAATGGCTTTGCAGCTTGCTCCATGTTCCTATAATTGACTCTGGAGGCCGCCTTGAAAGGTCCTGCCCACAGCTGAAACAGTTGTTGGGGCCTCTCCTTATCTTTTATTCTTCACCTTTGTCAGTTTTTAAGCTCAATGGAAATTCTGCAGTTGAATCAATGTTAGAGAGCAGAGGTAGGAGAGTGCAATGGGCAGGCCAAGGCTGCTGAGCTCTTACTAAAAGTCAGTATTTTAGGCTCTTGCAGGCCATACAATCTCTGTCACAACTACTCGACTCTGCTGATGCCTCAAGCCATAGAAAATAGTACATAAATAAGTGGGTCTGGCTCTGTTCTAATCCACTTTATTTATGGACACCAACATTTGAATTTCATATAATCTTCTTGCATCACAAATATTTTTCTTTTGATTTTTTTCAACCAAATTAAAAATTGGAAAACATTCTTTGCTGATGGGCTATATCAGGACAGGCAGCAGGCCAGATTTGACCCAGGGGTCACAGCTTTCTGACCCCTGGCACAAACACATTTTACCCAAGAAGCTAGTGTCTCCACTTACAATCTGACTTTAATAATACCATGTGCAACAACAGTGATGACAGCTAACGGCTTTACTCCTTACCAAGCATGTTCAGACGTACTGAATCATTTGATTGGCAAACTAATGATAAATATGAGAGTCAGGTAAGATGATGCTCAGGGAAGAGAAGAAACTGAGACTCAGAAAAACTAAGAGACTAACCATGGTTTCCAGGGAGGAAAGAGCCACTGGAACTCCAACCCCCATCTGACTAACAACCTGCAGGAATAAGACTTCCTATGTACCCATTTCTTTTGGTGATACCACCACTGTTCTGCTCTCTCAGCTTGAAGATGTGGAGATATCTTTGGCTCCTCTATCTCCTTCAGTTCCCAGCTTCAATTTCTTACGGCAGGACCTTGGGAAGACCTCTTGGGTTTGTCCTGCTCTCACCACTCCTTCTGAGGGAAGACTCAACTGGGATTCAGACAAAGATGGTGGTGCTCAATCAGAATAATACAGGGGTCAAGGGAAGAAAGTGCAGGAAATTCAAGAACCAAGCCACAGATCACTGGAACTGACTCACTGGAGAAGACCCTGATGCTGGGAAAGACGGAAGGCAGGAGGAAAAGGGGACGACAGAGGATGAGATGGTTGGATGGCATCACTGATTTGACGGACATGAGTTTGAGCAAGCTCTGGGAGTTGGTGATGGACAGGGAGGCCTGGCATGCCTGGCAGTCCATAGGGTCACAAAAAGTCAGACACAACTGAGCGACTGAACTGAACTGAACTGAAGCCCAAGACATAAAGTGAAATTCAAGCAAGAGAATGCTTCCAATTCATTAATCCTTCAATAATACTTACAACATACAGTGCACTGGCCAGGCATTGTGGTCAACACTGTTTCAGTAGAAGGCATGGGGACCTAAGTCCAGTGAAAACAGGTTAGAACATCAGATCTATAAGACGTGGATGACAACAGCAAGGTGGGGACTGAGAGTGAGGAACAGAGCAGGAGAGCCAATTACTTCAGAAGCAAGATGTCTGGAATCCGGGAATCAGCTGGATATTACGTTAAAAAACTAGCAAAAGAGAGATTGGAGCAGACTGCTAGTGTGAGACCCTCATGGAGGAGGTGACCAGGGGCCGGCTGACTACCTGTGAATGGCAGCCCAGGTAGGTTAGAGAAGAGGGAAGAGAGGCAGAGATGGCATCAGGGTCCAAGGCACTCACAAGTTTTCCAACTGTAGGAAATTCACTGCCAAGAGAAATGTTTTAACTCAAGCTTTATCAAGCCAGGTCTCACTGGCAAACTGTCCAGATCTTGGGTTCTTAAATTTCAGAGCCCTACTTTAAGTGATTCTTAACATAGGAATTCCTCACTAGGGGAGGGAAGTCATATCAGCATGGGATGTGCACAGATAATCTGAAAAAACACATTCAATGGGTCTAGTTATGTGGTTTATAATAGGAACTACAGAAAGAAGGTTGGGAAAATTCTTCTTGGGAAGTGAGTGAGACACCAGAGACAGTGAGATGGTGTTTGAGGGGACATGGATCTAAACAAGGTTGAGAAAAATTACTCTTCAGAGTATGTGAACTTGGTTCTGTTTCTCCAGCTGAGAAGGTGAGACCCCTACGGATCACACCTTGTGTTTCTCAGGCATCCACCAAGGTCCCTGACATGGTGTTGGTCAGTAAGTGCTTTTTCCTTTTTCAGCAATTGTATATTGCTTTTAAATGAGTTCACAACTTTTGAGTAAACATGATTTTCTTTCATGGAGATGCTATAAACTGTTTCCAGCAAAATGTTCAAGGCAGTGTAAAATAAATTTAACACAATGATGGCTTTGAAACTTAGAAATCAATAAGAGAATGCAAAAGCTAGAAGAGAGAATGTTGGAAAGATTTTTAATAAAAAGAAAATATGATTCTTTATGAAGAAGAGAACCAACAACTGCAGTTTTTTAACAGAGAGAAATCACACTGAAAAAAGAGGTATGAATTGGCACGACTTTTTGGAGCTGCAAGGAGAAGTTGCAATTGATATCAAAAGCTTTTTAAAAAGTATGAATTTTGCTTTCAGAAGTTTCATTTGTAGAAGCAATGTACCTTATATAGTTAATCATGGAAATGCATAAAAATTTTTTATTTAATTCTTTTCACTGCACCATTATTTATAATAGAGAAGAACATGGAAACAGCATCAATATTCAGCAATAAAGGAATGGTTTAAACACTTAAAAGGAAACAAAACTTTAGGCTATGCCCACAGAGTTAATATTCTACAAAATTAACATTATTTAAAGAAAAATACTTAATGGTATGGTGTTGTTCCCATTATATATTGCAAATGAAAAAATAGCATATGTATAATGTAAACTCAGTTGTGGATAAAAATGTTATGAGAAAAAAAATTTTATATGTATAATTGAAATGATGTACTTCAAAGGTTAACTGAAGTCATCAATGAGTTGTAGAATTAAGGATGATTTTTTGTTTTCTATACTTTTAAGACTTTCCAAATTATTTCTAATCTTTTAGTATATTTAAAATTTAAAAAAAAAACATATTTTACCCCCAAAGGCTCTACAAAATTTTGTAAACCTTTGCAAATGGAGGTTAGCACTAGATTGCTGATAGTGGGGAGCAGAAGAAGGTGAGGCCCTTCCACTTGGTTAATTCCTCAGCCCATAGCTACAGATTCATTATCATCCTACTGATTCTGTTTCTTGAAAATTCACTGAATGAAAGAACAAAAATATAGCAATATAATTAGGCCTGTGATCTCCTTCTGTAAGGAAACAACCAGATGCAGGGGAAGGTCTAATGAAAAGCAAAAAAAGTAGACTACGATTATTAAAACCAAGTTCTCCATCACACTCACCAGAGCCCTCCTGCATACAGGTATTCCAGGAACAACAATTTGCCCTCTCCTAGCTTGTTCAGTTACTAACTTGTGTCCAACTCCATGCAACCCCATGGATTGCAGCATGCCAGGGTTCTCTATCCTGTTCTATCTTCCAGAGTTTGTTCAGATTCATATTCATCGAGTTGGTGATGCTATCTAACCACCTCATCCTCTGCTACCCCCTTCTTCTTTGGCCTTCAATCTTTCCCAGCATCAGGGTCCTTTGCAGCGAGTCGGCTCTCCGCATCAGGTGGCCAAAGTATTGGAGCTTCAGTTTTAGTATCAGTTCTTCCAATGAATATTCAGGGTTGATTTCCTTCAGGACTGATTGGTTTGATCTCCTTGCAGTCCAAGAGACTCTCAAGAGTCTTCTCCAGCACCACAATTCAAAGGCATCAGTTCTTCAGCGCTCAGCCTTTTTTAGGGTCCAACTCTCACATCCATACATGATTACTGGAAAAACCATAGCTCTGACTATACAGACCTTTGTTGGCAAAGTGATGTCTTTGCTTTTTAATACTCTGTCTAGGTTTGTCATAGCTTTCCTTCCAAGCAGCAAGTGTCTTTTAATTGCATGGCTGCAGTCACCATCCACAGTGATTTTGGAGCCCAAGAAAATAAAGTCTGTCACTGTTTCCATTGTTTCCCCATCTACTTGCCGTGAAGTAATGGGACCAGATGCCATGATATTAGTTTTTTTTGAATGTTGAGTTCTAAGCCAGCTTTTTCACTCTCCTCTTTCACTCTTATCAAGAGACTCTTTAGTTCATCTTTACTTTCTGCCACTAGAGTGGTATCATTTGCATTATCTGAGGTTGTTACTATTTCTCCCAGCAATTTTGATTCCAGTTTGTGATTCATCCAGTCCAGCATTTCATATGATGTACTCTGCATAGAAGTTAAATAAACAGGGAGACAATATACAGCGCTGAGGTACTCCTTTCCCAATTTTGAACCAGTCTGTTGTTTCAAGTAAAGTTCTAACTGTCACATCTTGACCTGCATACAAGTTTCTCATGAGATAGGTAAGGTGGTCTCGTATTTCCATCTCTTTAAGAATTTCCCACAGTTTGTTGTGATCCACAGAGTCAAAGGCTTTAGCGTAGTCAACGAAGCAGAAGTAGATGTCTTTCTGGAATTCCCTTGCTCTCTCTATGATTCAGTGAATGTTGGCAATTTGATCTCTGGTTCCTCAGCCTTTTCTAACCTCCACTTATACATATGGAAGTTCTCGGTTCAAAAACTGCTGAAGCCTAGCTTGAAGGATTTTGAGCACAACCTTCCTAGCAGCATGTGAAATGAGCACAGCTGTATAGTAGTTTGTAAAAAGGGAAGACAGAGAGGATAAAAAAGAAACTGCAGATTAAAAAACATTTCCATGCATCTTGTCAATTGTAAGTATGGCTGGTTTTTAATAGACTGTAGCTGAAAAGTCTCCCATACTGCTTAGAAGGGTATTCTTAATTTTCCTTTATGGCTGATAATAATGTTTTATTAGCTATATTTATCGCAGACACATACAAATTCCCTTTCAATAAAGGGAGCCAGATGATATCATGATTTGGCTGAACTAATAATTATTTGTTGGGCATCTAACAAAAAGCTTGCAAGGTGGGTATTACTACCCTCATTTTACAGATGAAGAAAATGAAGCTTAAATGAAGTGCTTAAAGTCATGTAGCTAAAAAGTGGTTGAGCTGCAATTTGAACCCTATGGCTGTAAAGCATACGCCTATCCAGTAGGCCAGTGGGTTGTTCTGGGAAGGGATGTGGGCAGGTGGGCCAGGATAACCGTATCAGGAGACACAGTGGGGCTTTTTCAAATTCTAGGGAACAGTGTGTATCAGGTCACTTCTGTTATTCTGACTCCTTCTTTCTCTAACATTCTCTTCCCTGTTTCCTCTCTCTGATAAACGGTCCCTCTCTGCCTCTACATGGGTCTGTCTCCCACTCTCTATCTCTTTATATAAAACTGTAGTCTGTGTTTCCCTCTCCCCCCACCCCTGCCTTTTTCCTCTCTATCAGGCTCTGCATGTCTGAATGGCTCTGTTGCTCTCTGCATGTGTCTGTCTTTTTCTCTCCCTCCACCTGCCCTGTGTGTGTGTTTATATGAGAATACGATCTCCTAGTTCCTTCCCAGCTACGGCATTTTTCCACCTCAGCCCTGGGTGCCAGCCCTGTGTGCCAGCCCTGTGTGCCCTCCACTGGGAAACAACAGCACTAAATGGCAGAAATCCTGAAGGTTTAAAACTCATAATGAGCAGTGCTGAGGATATTGAGGATGGGATCAGAGTACATGGAGATGTGGTGCAAAAAGAATTCAGAAAGCAGGAGCAGATTCCTAGGGGAATGACAATGAGTTTTACTATGAACATGTGGAGTTTAAAGTATCTACACAGTATCCATGGGGCTGTCTCTATTGGCAGTTTAAAATGTGGATATGGAGAAACCCAGGCTAAAGACTGAGGTTTGGGTTTGACCAGTCTATTGATAGAAGCTGAAGCTAAGAGCAGAGAAAATCACCCTGGAGTACAGAGTGTATATTAGACAGGGCTCTCCAGAAAAACAAAACTATTATGATATATATATATATATATATATATAGATAGATAGATAGATGTATGTATATAAACTTATGCTTAGAGACATGTTTTATATACATAAATGTCACACACACATACACACACACACACACACTTATATATATAAAGGGATATATCATAAGGAATTGGTTCATGCAATTATGGAAGTTGACAAATCCAAGGTCCGCAGGGTGAATTGGCAAACGAGAGACCCAGGAAAGCTGATATTTCAGTTCAAGTCCAAAGATAGGGAAAAAACCAATGCTCCAGCTTGAAGGCAGTCAGGCAGGAGGAACTCTCTCTCATTCAGAAGAGAGTCAACCTTCCTATTCTAGTCAGGCCTTCAGCTGTTTGGATGAGGGCCACTCACATTAGGAAAGGCAATCTACTTTACTCCATCTACCAAGTGTTCATCTCATCCAAAAACACTCTTCCAAGTACACCTGGAAAAAAAGTGTCTCGACAGCTTTTGGCCAGTCAAGTTGGCCCAGGCAGGTTGACACATACAATTAGCCATCCCAGAGTAAGACTGGACAAGACCAAGATCATAATGCCTAGGAACCCCAATATTTAAAGGCCATCAGAAGAGAATGGGAAGAGAAGAGACAGCAGAGAAATGGTCAGAGGGGCTCAGAAACCTGGACTGTTGATATGAAACAACCCAGCATAACTATTTCCAAGTGTTCATGAGGATGTTTTCACATTCTATTCATCAAATCCTTTGTCCAGGTACAGCCAAGCCCACTGGTGCCCTGGCCCATGCAGAGGTTGCCCTGCAGAGTTGCTGCCACCCTGTGCAGGCTCTCTCTGCCTGAGGTTGTCCATCCATCATAGGAGGTTGTGTGCAGATGGCTAGAAGCACCAAGGAAATACTGCCCTAGAGGCCATCCTCAATCAACAAGGCCTGCTATTTGGTGGGTATATTAGTTTCCTATTGCTGCTACCCCAAATTTAATGGCTTAAAACAACACAAATTTCTGCTCTCACATTTCTAGAGGGCAGGAGTCCAAAATCAGTCTCATGGGCTAAAATCAAGATGTCAGCAGGGCTGGTTCCTTCTGGAAGCTCCAGGGAAGAACATGTTTCTTGCCTTTTCCAGCTCCTGGCAGCTGTCTGCATCCCTCAGCTCATGGCCTCTACTTCTATCTTCAAAGCCAATAGCACAGCACTTCAAATTTCTCTCTTTCTCTAAGCTCTGCTTCCTATGTCATATTTCTTCTCTGACTCTGACCCTCCTACTTCTCTCTTAGAAGGACCCTGTGATAACCTCTCCCTCTCCAGGTCCTTAACTCCCTCGTATCTGCAAAGTTTTCTGTGTAAAGTCACATATTCACAGGTGCCAGGGCTTAGGATGTGGACCTCTTTGGAAGAAACATCATTCTGCCTACCACATCGGGGAGATTCCTTCCTTTTCCTCATCCCCGAGGTATGTCCCACACAGCTCCTCAGAGAATCTCCAGCAAGAAGGAACCCCAGCAACAGTCCACGCACGAGCTTGCCCCTTTGCACCGGCTCCCCACTCTCCCCGTCTTACTTCCACACTCCCTCACCATGCTTCATGTGGTCACGTCCCAAATAAACTCCTAGCACCATCTTGCTTTTAGGGAGAATGCAAACTAAGACACTTGTCTAATTCTGCCAACCATACAGGCAGGCCTACACTTTGGCATACTAATTTTATTCATTTTGTATATTAAAACAAACTCTCTGGAAAAGAACAGAAGTAAAAAAGCAAGAAAGACAAGCAAGCTGGCCAAGTTCAGAGCAAAAACCATCTTCATTTATCTAAATGAATTCTAATCAAAGACTTCAGGCTACTTGAATTTTAAAAACATACCCTTTCCATACAGCATTGTGTAAGGTGTATTTCACAGCCAATTCCACGTAGCTCACATTCAATTTTGAAAAGGTTATAAATCAGATCTCTCTTTAATAATCAAATTTTCAACATCATTTACATTTTTCAGTAAAGTTTGAAACCTGATTTTTATCTTAATCAATGAAAAGAGAAATGTATGTTCCACCTATAAAAAATGAAACATCAGAACACAGTCCTTTGTTCAAAGCATATATAACTAAATTTCAATTACAGTGTTTCTGTAATGTCAAGAAATAAATGGAGACTAGCTCTTTTTCTTTCTTGTTATTTAATCATAAGTGCCTTTTCCAGCCCAAGAAACAGACAAAGCTTTTTTCCAACTTATATAACACATTTGAGAATAATAAAATGTACCAAGGTTTAAATGTTGTATGCATGTTTTTTTTAAGAACCTTAAGTTTTTCCAGCTACAGATTATTCTCTAATGATGCTAAATTCACCTGCTTTAAAATCACACAGAAACCCTATCTATAATTATTTGCTCCTCACATAATTACAGAACAGTTAAGATTCTGATGAATAGAATGACCTACTTCTTTGCTTAGGGCTAAGTGAGCAGTAATCGTGCATCTAAGAAGCAATTAATTCTGAAGGCTCTGCCCTGATATTTACAGAGAAGGGTACAAAGAGCCCAGATACCCTAATCTCTACTTTCAAGTAGCATTACAGATGTCAGTAGCTGATAGCAAAGTTAGGAATGACACTAGATACCTACTGGGAAGCTACCAAGGAAACATCTTATAATCAACTACACATCTTCTGGGGATCATTTATTAATGATAACCATACTGAAAAACCATAAGCTGTATGTATGACTGTATGACGAGAAGGTTGTTATGAACTTCTACCACACAGAAGGATATGGTGCATTAATGAAGAAGAAACTATTCCTCCATGTATGTTCTTTCTCTTCCCCAAAAGGGAAGCATGATATACAACACTGCTCATCAAGGGAACATACAACTTGTCCATGTCCCTCCTGTTCACCAGACTGGCAAGGGGGGGAAAAACCACTTTACTTTGCCTAAGACACCCTTGAAAATCGTTCTGACACCAAGGTTTCTGATCTATGGTTTTACCACTAGGAAGCATCAAGGCCACACTCAGTTGACCTGAAATTTTCCCTGACTCACTCTTACAGTTCTCTCTTCACATTTCTACGTACCTGATTTTCAATCCCTTGGTGAAAAAGAAGAGCTTGGTCTGCATACTTTATTTTTAATAGAAACTTCAGTTTCCAGTGCAAAGTCAAGTTTGTGTGTGTTGCTGGCCAGATGCATTGAAACTAACATTTGCTTGTGTGCGTTGCTGGCCAGATACACTGAAACTAACATTTGCCATCTCAAGATGCAGGTGAGGCTGTGGCAACCAGAAAAACCATCAGGCCTACGTCTACAGTTACGTGTGTGCTCCCTCAGCGTTATGCGACAGATTGCCTCAGTTTCAAAGCAAGATCCCCACGCTCTCCTCTCCTTCATATAAATGTTGGGACTTCTACCTATAAAAAGCCATGGCTTGATCATAGGACGAGACCAAGGGAAGGCTGGCTTAGTGACCAGGTAACTCTGAAGTCTGATGTTTGCTGATGACCCTTATCTAAACTTTCTGACATGACTCTACTTGGTCTTCATGAAGCTTCTACTTTTCTAGTGCCATGGCTCAACCAATAGATGAAATCAATTAGAAGTGGAGCACTGAATGAGGAATAAAGTGGTTTTCAAGGCAGCTTCAGGGTTTGTTTTCAAAAATTCCATTTACCAGTTCCTAACATGACACTTCTCACAATAATGGGCAAATATCAAGGTGTACTCTCAAGAGAAATGGAGGCAAATCTTTGGCTAAGAGCACCTCAGCATTGCAGTTAATACACTCAAAGGCAAGCTTTTCTGCCATGTAAATGGATTACTCAAAAAGAAAGTTCCCCTGAGCTCTTGATCCTTAGGAAAAAAACCAAACTGCCTTGCCAGATCACTACAGGCCGGCAGGAGAACAACTTCCATCTTTCCCCTCTGAAATCCCTTAAGCAAACTTTGCATACACTCCTTTGGAGCAGTTGTTTAACATTTTATTAAATGGGGAAACATTTTATTAAAGCAGTGGAACCAATCTCAATATCCTTATTCTTTAATCATTTCAAACATACTTCTGTTTCGCCAAGTTCTTGAGATGCTAACCCTCCTGTCTGTCACGCCTGCTTACTTTCACCTCATGCTGAGATGTCTCCTGGTGTGATCTGTAGTTTCTCATGGGAACGGGTATTTCAGTGGATGCTGTTTCCCCAGGAGTCTTGGGCAGCCTGCACTGCAGAAATGTCCCTACAGGTGAGCAGTTTCTGTTTGCCTGTGCTGAGCGTACCAGGGGCTTCGCCCACCCGGAACAGCGGTGTGCGTTCATTTCTGAGTTGTGGGGTCTTGCATGATGAAGGCAGGCCTGGAGCTCTCACGTCTCTCTCGGCTCCTGCCCCAGCCTCAAGCTGTATATTTTACACTTTGTTTTGATTCATGCAAAATTTCTCAGTTTGTAACAGGAGACGGAAATCCATATGCAGTCCACCACACTGCTAGAGCTTGAAATCCAGACTTGACTTCTAACCACGTGTTTTCGCTTTTTTATTTATTGAGGCAGAATTCACAAATCATCAATCCTAAAGGAAATCAATCCTGAATATTCACTGGAAGGACTGATGCTGAAGCTGAGGCTCCAATACTTTGGCCACCTGATGTGAAGAGCCGACTCACTGGAAAAGACCCTGATGCTGGGGAAGATTGAAGGCAGAAGAAGGCAGCAGCAGAGGATGAGATGGCTAGATGGCATCACTGACTCAATGGACATGAATCTGAGCAAGCTCCAAGAGATACTAAAGGACAGGGAAGCCTGGTGTGCTGCAGTCCATGGGATCGCAAAGAGTCGGACACAACTTAGTGACTGACCAACAACAGCAAGAATTCACAAAACCTACAATTGACCATTTGAAAGTATACAATTAAGTGACATTTAGCACATTCCCAGTGTTTTATAACCATAACCTCATCCTAAAATGTGTTTTATCAACCCAAAGGAAACCCTATACCCAATAAGCAGTCATTCTCCCTTCTTCCCTCCCCCAAACCCCTGGCAACTACTAATCTGCTTCCTGTGTTTATGGACTTACATATTCTGGATATTTCATATAAATGGAAGCATACCATATGTGACCTTTTGTGTCTGGCTTCTTTCACTTAGCTTAATGTTTCAAGGTTTGTCCAGACTGTAGCATGTACACCAATGGTCAAAAAGCACAGGAAAAGGTACTGAACATCCTTAGTTATTAGGGAATGCAAACCAAAGTCACAGTGAGACACCACTTCATACCCACTAAGAAGGCATACTGAAAACAAAACAAAAAATAAAACAGAGAATAACAGTGTTGGCAAGGATGTGGAGAAACTGGAACCTCACGCTGCTGGTAGAAATGGAAAGTATAAAGCTACTGTGTAAAACAATTTAGCCGTTCCTCAACAAATTCAACATAAATTACCATATGACTCAATAGTTCCATTCTTATATATAGATATCCAAAAGAATTGAAAACAGCCCCTCAAACAAATATTTGTCCATAACAGCACTAATGTTCATAACAGCACTATTCAAAGCAGCCAAATGTGGAAACAATTCAAATATACATCAACTGGTGAATGCATAGTGTGGTTTAATGATACAATGGAATATTACTCCGCTGTAAAAAGAAATGAATACTGATACTTGCTGCAACATAGGTGAATTCTGAAGACATTAAACTGAGTGAAAGAAAAAAGACACACTAAGTGATGGAAGATGAGGCAAAGAAGCTATGCAGGTCCTCTTTGAAGCTGGGTGGGTGCCACAGGGAAGGGAAAAGGCAGAACTCATATTCCATCTGCACACACTCCACTCATCGGGTCTCAGATCCCACAGGAGACCCACCTGCCACACTTCCTACTACAGCAAACACCCAACATGACAATCAAGCCAGGCTGCCTGGATGACTAGAAGACATAAGTCTCCTCTCATTAAAACAATTTCCCACTTAAATTATTTACTTCTCTGGAGTAATCACAAATTGTACCAAGTCAACTGCTACACCAGAAGCAGAAGAACCAGAAGCAAAATCTTGGGTAGGTTTTTTATTAATATGCTTTCATTCAATTAGGAGAAGAAGTCAACGTTTACTGAATATCTAATGGTACCAGGTACTGGGTCAGAAAACATCTATTTATAATGCCTTGTATATTTATGAATTAAAGTTAAGTCTGCAGCTATGTTTAAAAGGGAGGAAGAGAAATTGACTCGCATTTTTTCAACCGACATAATTAAATCCCAAAGCTCTGAGCATCAATTAGACACTAGAAATAAAATCTGATTATCTGAGACTCATTTCCATACAAACACTTTTATGAGTTGCCTAACCACGCATGGCCCTGAATTAGCCATCAACCAAAATGGATTTGTTTCTACCCAGCAACAAACAAACCTGGAACCCATTTACGAGTTTCCTATGAAGAAACAGCCAGAGACCTTTTGTTTAATTGGCAATATAAGCATCTACATTATTAATGATAAGTTTATCTTCTTCTTAATATAGAAGTCTAAAGGCCATCCACACTGCAGCAAGTAACAAATGTGCAGAAAGAGAACCTAAACAAACAGCATCCACTTTCTCTGTGGTCCAATGTTATGGGGAAATAGTTTCCAAGATTTGTGTGAGGTTTTATGTTCACACAGAGACATCTGCAATAGATTTGGGAGTGAAGTGCAGCTACTATGAACATCTTAACTCTATGAAAGTTGCTTCCAAAATGGTAATGCAGTCTCCGATAGATTAACAAACAGAAAATCAAGACCCAACTCATTCACAGAGCCAAAAAGAAATCAAAAAGAATAACTTGATTGTCTTACTTGTTTTCTCACACCATGTACCTCCTAGGAGGCTGCCATCTTTTTTCATCTTAGTGAAAAGAGCCTCCCTAGTTTCTTTCCAAGTAATATTTTTGAAGGGAAACTTCAAAAGTATTGCTTAAAACCCCTTCAAAGCTTCTTCCTGCCTTTGGAGAAAAGTCTAAACATCTTTGTGTGGCTTATAAGATCTGCATGATTTCAGCTCTTAAGAGTTAAGTGTGTCTTACCACCAAATTACACATAAAGTTACACTTTAACTTCTATCTCCACCTCCTCTTTCCCTAGCTTACTCCTCTCATTCTTCAGGCTCAGCTCAAAAGGCACTTTTCAGGGAGGTCTGTTCTGACCCCTACACAGGTCCCTCTCCCAGGGCACCCAAAGAATCCTGAGGTTCCCATATTGTTAAGGTCAGGTGCCACGCTGTAAGATAACTATAACTGTTTTTGTTTAACGACTGTCTTTCCTGTTAGTCGATTAAACTCTCCAAGGGAGGGGATGCCTGTGTTGCTCACTGCTGCAGCTTTAGCACCACCCAGGGCCTGGAGGGACATTGTAGATGAGGGTCACTGTCGAATTAATAAATCATCTTCCACAATAACGTATTCTCACGAGGACTGGGGCCACCATTCTCAGACATTTGGAGCCAGGTAAAGGATAACTGCTAATACAATTGAAATGGTTCTACTGAAAACTACCTGCATGAGGGGTTCTAAACCATTTCTGTGTACTGGACTCCTCTGCCTGTCAGAGAGGACTAAAGACCTCTTCTTGGAATCATGTTAATAAATGCATAAAATAAAATGAACAAAATGCTAAAGAAACACTTATATTTAAATACCATTATCAAATTATTTTTAAAATTTGTGGTACAATAGCAAAGTGAAAGTCGCTCAGTTGTGTCCAACTCTTTGCAACCCCATGGACTTATAAAGTCCATGGAATTCTCCAGGCCAGAACACTGGAGTGGGTAGCCTTTCCCTTCTCTAGGGGATCTTCCCAACACAGGGATTGAACCCAGGTCTCCCACATTGCAGGAAGATTCTTTACCAGCTGAGTCACAAGGGAAGCCCAAGAATAATGGAGTGGGTAACCTCTCCCTTCTCCAGCAGATCCTTCCGACCCAGGAATCAAACCGGGGTTTCCTGCAATGCAGGCAAATTCTTTACCAACTGAGCTATGAGGAAAACCCAATACAGTAGTAAATATGCCTTTTTACTCTCTCATTAAATAAGAAGATCGAGGAACAGATCCAATAACCACCATAATTTCAAAGTGATGATAAGCATAAATGACATATTAAGATTCTGTGACAACTATTATGTTGATATGAAACTATCTATAATATTTATTGGTGAGAAAGACATAGTTACTGCTAATACGACTACAGCTACTGGCTCCACCCGTGATTAGACAGGACACTAAAATTCAGTTAGTGAAAACAAGCATGTAATTTTTACCATCTACGTTCATGGACCCCTAGAGAGATCTTCATGAAGGCCATGGAATTCCTCGCTTAGCTCTCCTGCTGTGGGAGAGTATGGGTTACCCGCCCTCCACTCCTGGATCCATCACCACATCTGTGCATGTGTCTGTGTCTCCAGGCTGTTCTCAGACAGTGGCTGGGCATGGGGGTCGGGGTACCAGTGCATGTCCAGGCCTGTGTGGCAGAAGGGTCCTCTAGTGGGCAACTTGGGCTCAAGAACTCACAATCAGCCTGGCCAAAACATCCTGAGAACTGAGCGGTCATCTGCATCCTTTCCTACCAGGCCTCGCTCCTTGCACCACTCCTTTCACAGAAGTCAGACCCGCACTGTAGTCAGAAAGCCCTCCTGGCCCACTCCTGCCCGCTGCCCTTTATCCTCCCAGGCGAACTCCCAATAAATCTCTCATATGCATAATCCCATCTTGACTCTGCTTCTCAGAGGACCTGAACTAACGATCTCTTTTAATCTAAGAAGAAAGAAAGGCCGAGTTAACTGATTTTATTCAGAACTGATTGTTCTGAAGATATCTGGGCATTTTACCAATACCTACTAGCTGATTTCAGAAACCATTATATCTAAATACCACTATCAAATAATTTTTTAAATTTGTGATACAATCTTAAGTATACCTTTTTACTCTCTCATTAAATAGAAAGACTGAGGAATGGATCCATGCTGCAGGGACCTCACCATAATTTCAAAGTAATGATGAGCATAAATGACATATTAAGATACCTGTGACAACCATAATGTTGACATGAAACATGATTTTTTTTAATAGAAAAAATTTAAGCCACTTTCCATAAACTCTTTGGCATCTAAAGGAAGGGCCATATGGGATCAAGGCCAAGGACTAGCTTCCCTGAACAGAAGACAATGGATCATCAAGGAGCCTGGAACAGGAGGAAGAGGGCTGAGCTCTGCAGCCGGCACAGAGACTTTATTTAAACAATACAATTTGAAGTAAACACACTGTCAACCCCTTAGAATATCCTCCTTTTCTCATTTTTGAGAGCATCTCTGACTCAATACTATGGAATGTACACATAACTCCACACACACAATAGAGAAGTTCATATACTGGATGGCTAGGTGTACTCAGAACTTCAGAGAAGATGCTGAGAAAATAGGATTGTGAAAAGTAAATTTTAACGCAGCGATGAGAAAAAGACTATTTATAGCACAGAGCGTTTCTCTTCCCCATGCTCCCCTCTTTCCACAAAGGTGATAAAAACATAAAAGGTAGCATCAGTACCAAAACGGAAAAGAACACACCCAAAAAATGGTGGGGGGGGGGATGTAAATATGTACATAAGAATCAAGATGACAGCAGTAAACACAAGAATAAAATTTCTAAGAGCTAAGGGGGAGAAATACGTTCTTAGCACCCAACATTGAAACTTGGAACATATTTTCTCACTGAAACCTTTCTGGGTACGTTGGTTAGATTCTGTAGGACCCTTACAAGAAATTCTGCTTCTAGTACACTGTGAGCTAAGTCAGTAGTTACAGTTGCTGCAGGGACCTCACTGTGACAGATAACACGGCTTCTAAGGGGTAATGCCCTCTGCATTTCAAATCAGTTTGGGGAAATGAATTCACTCAGAAATATCTCATGTCAGCTCATGTAATCAGATAAATGATGCTATGGACTGAATTGTGTTCCTAATAAAAGATATGTTGATGCGCTAACTTCTACTATTTTAGAATGTGACTTAATTGGAATTGCAGATGTAATTAGTAAAATTAAAATAAGTCAGGGACTTCCCTGACAGTCCAACAGTTAAGACGTCACCTTCCAATGCAGGGGGTGTGGGTTCAATCCCTGGTTGGGGAGCCAGGATCCCACATACCTCATGGCCAAAAGAAAAACTAAAACATAGACCAGAGGTAGTATTGTGACAGAGTCAATGAAGACTTTAAATATGGTCCACGTCAAAAACAATCTTAAAAAAAAAAAACAGTCATAATAGAGCAGGATGGACCCTTAATCCAATATAACTGGTGTCCCTGTAAGCAGAGGACAGAGAAAGAGAGAATACCACGTGAAAATAGAGACTCGTGGGGAAAAGATGGTCATGGAACAATGACGGTGGATACTGGAGTGAGCATCTCCAAGTTAAGGAGCATCTCCAAGCTAAGGAACATCAAGGACTCCCCAGATCCCCAGAAACTAAGACAGAAGCACAGAACAGACTCCCACTTAGAGCCTTAATGAGGAGTTCACCCTGCCAACACTATGATTTCTCCTACAGCCCCCAGAACTGTGAGGGTGTATATTTCTCTTAAGTCACCCAATGTATGGTTCTTTGTTAATGCAGCTCAAGGAAATGAAACCTCCCTGTCCAGCCTGCCTGCCTCTGTCACCACCAAGTCCCTGATTTGTAAATCTCACAGTAAGGTACTGGGTTCCACGGGCCTTGAGTTCAGGCCAAAGGTGGATCAACACTTTTGGGAACTGGAATCCTGGTAGCAAAACTCAGCCTGCCAATGCTCTCTATGGACCTGAGTCTCCTCTTTGTTCTGAACTAACAATTTGCATTGCTGAGACGATCTAGTTCAATTCTGGCCTCAATACATTACACTTAAATTGTACTTTTCTTCCAAGAATACTTATGAAAATTGCCTCATTAATTCTCCCCACTCTTTTGTGCAGTAAGAAAGGGACAAGTACTATTATCTTAATTTTGAAGATGAAGACACTGAATCCTAAGATCCTAGGACCATGAAGAACATTGAGAGGTCATTGGTTCCAAAGAGGCCAAAACCTGTTGCTTCGCAGAATCACCTGAGCAATGCAGCAAAAATACAGATCCACGCGCCCAGCTCAGAAGCTTCAGGACACAGCCCAAGGGTCTGTATTTCTGACAAGTTCCCCAAGGAATTTTTAATAACCTGATTCGCACGATTTGTGAACTGGCATTTGGGAACCACTGATTGATCTTGTCTTTTTCAAGTATCAGGAATATATGGCAGATCCCTTTTACAAAGTAAGAATTCTTATGATCCTCCAGTGCTAATAAATTATTTTTATTCTAGTGTTACTTAAATAACTAAAACCCTAAGACTAGATATAAACCCCTAACCCTGATAGCTCTTTTATATGACTATAAAACCACAATGAACTCACAAATTAAACACAATTCCAATAAAATCTAAATCGACACCACCAGTCGCTACGTGGCTGCTGCACAGACTGCAGCAGGACCGGCCCCTGACAGCCTGGCAGGCTCAGGCTGCGTGGGCTCCCCGAGACTCCATCCCCCTCCCCTCTGCTCTCCAAGAGCCACTGCCAGGCCTGCCTTCCTGCAGCCTGCCTGCCTCAATGTCATGGCCTTCACTGCATGAGAACGTGATCATAAACACAATGCAATCACGCGGCACACTCAGCTCTAAGGAATCATCCACGTAATCCAAAATATGCGTGTCCTGATGGATGCACATTTGCATCCGAATGCAAGCACAAGATTTAAAATTTCTCACAGTAAACGCATGGACCTGCCTTTGATAAACATGGATCTAATCCACCTGCCTTCTTTCTGACAGAGTCAGAACCCAGTGGATGTGGGCTTCGATTTCTTGGTAATAATTAACACTATATTGTGCTCACTATACAGCGGACACACATTCTAAACCTTTTATGTGAACTAACTTGTTTACTCCTCATATCAGCTATGTAAAGTGGGTACAACCATTGCCTCTACTGTGCAGAACTGGGCAAGAAAGAGTAAGAACTGGGAACTGAGAGAACTGGGCAAGAAAAAGTAAGTAATTTGCCCAAGCTCACACAGCTCATAAGGGCCAGACCTGGGATTCGAACCCAGGAAGTCTGGCTCCAAAGCCTGTGCTCTTCACCACTAATTACATATACTTTCAAGTTAATGTATTCGTATTCCAAGATTAACAGTAGAGTCTGACTTCTCCCTACTCCCAACTACTAAGAACCCGAGGCACTGGTTCCAGGCTGGAACGACTTGCACTTACTAGGAGCCTGGGTGAGAGGTGGGAGGCTGCCCTGCATAGAGACAGAAACAAAGGGCCTCAGGGACTCACAAAGTCAAAAGGCCAGGCAACCCACCCAAAGAGGCATCCACCCAGAAAAGCTGGGTAAAGTAGGAAAATCTGGGTGAATAACAATAGGGTGGAAACCAAGGAAACCAGATGAGTGAGAGGGTCTAAGCAGAACGAGACAGAACTTAGAAATATTCTCCAAGGAGAAAAGGAAAACTCATGCAGCCTTGAAAGTGACAGGGAGGAAGATATTAAAGTTGCCAATTTAGCTGCAGTAGAATCCTGCACAAAAGAACCCGAGTCAGCTGAGTATGAACTTATACATGTTGCCCAGGAGGACCCCTCATAAGAGAAGGAAAGGCGACACTCGGATCTCTGGAGAGTTGTCACGAAAGTTCACAGCAGGAAAAACCCAAGACTCCCTCCTCAAAGCAAGTGCATCTTTGATCTTGTCATCTGCCAGGTGTTTAAATGAACTTTCCTAACTAATACTTACTTCTCATACTCTAAAAATACAAAGACATCAGGCTACATCTAGTTGCTGTGGACTCAATGTCAGATGAAGCAAAAAGATTAAATAGCACGCTTTTCAAAAACCTTATTTGGACATAATTAATAGGAGGCTGTCTTAAAGGAAAACTGAGCTTGTATGGTGACGATAGAAGATATCCTTGTAATACTGACCAGTATGGCTTTATCCTGCCCTTTGAATTATCTGAATGTTCACCTTGGCCATCAGCACTTTATGCCTGTCTGCTTCTGGAGAGATCTTGGCACTTCTTTTAATAAAAGGGCAATTTTCTTGACGGGAACAACAACAACCAAAAAAAAAAAAAAATCACAAGGAAAATATTGGAAATGAAACTGAAACTGAAAGAAAATAAAAAGAATGTGAAAGCATAATAAGCAAGAGGAGGAACAGGAAAGAGATGCATGACACACGAAAGCTACAGACAGGAGAGCAAAGCAGTCTTCTTAAGTGACTGACTGACATTGAGTAAGAAGAGAGAAAGTCATTCAAATGCAATTTGGAAATGCTTTGTGCCCATAATTAAACCTTTTACTTCATAAATAAGAAAATCAACCCATTGGACTTTTGATCAAAATAGCAAGAAGCCTCACTGATGAGAGGGAAAGAAACTGAAGGAAAATCAAAGGAAAACTGTGTCACAGAGAACAGATGATCTTTCACTGCTGCAAGATATACGTACTTGTTTCTGAACTACAAAAAAAATGTCATAATCATAGATACTCACATTTCACATTTTTTTTTTCAAAGAGATCTTTCCTCATCTGCGTCAGCAGTAAGTTTTAGGTCTGATGGTTTCACATCAAAAGTAGCTTTTATTTTATGGTGCAAAGTAGAAGCAAAGATATAGATCCAGAAGAAGCAATGTTTTTAACCTGATAAACCTACATAGATTTTCTGTTTTGAGTCACTTTAACAATTTATTAAGCTTCCTCTGAGACCAGGTACTTGCTGGAGGATGAATAAAGAGATAACTAAGACCTAGTCTCTGCCTTCAGAGAGCCTATATCTCACAGGGAAGACTTGTGAGGACGAATAACACAAGCGGTTAAGCCCCTATGATGGCAAGGGCTGCTATCACAAATAATGAGGGAAAGAACTAATTAAGGGGTGTTTTTACTACTGCTGAAGCTCAGGGAGAGTGCTCAGTTCCCACTGAGGATATTCAAGGATGATGATTCAGTAACACGAGGTGTAACAGAGTAAGCTCACCATTCCAGCAGCACAAGCACCTTCACTGCAGCTAAAGCAGAAAAACAACACTTGAAGTCTCAACTGCTGAGTTCTGATCCTGAATCCAAGTTTGTTCCCCTTATGATTCAAAGTTCCCATGGCTTGGAGAGTGAGTGATTCTACCCAGAGGTATTTTGGGGAAATGCTTTTGTATCCGTCTAGGTCCTCACGTAGATGATCAAAAGAACCGAACTGAACCTGGATTTCACAGTAATTTGTCCACATCTCTGGTCCCACAGCATGACATTCACCTTCCAACTGTTGGCTTCAAGTGGAGCACTTTTCAGATGGCTTTTTCCTCTGTGTTTTGATTTTCCTACTGGCAAGGTAACTGCGGTTAGTAGAACACTGTCTAACCCTGCAGATGTAGTAGCATGGGGAAGTGGGGAGACAGAGTAGACTCTTCTCCAAAGTCTGTGGAGGCTGAAGTAGACTTTCTGAACCTTGAGAACAAATGTATGGACACCAAGGGGGAAGCGGGGACAGCATGAATTGAGAGATTGGGATCGACACACATACAGTATTGTTCAGTTCGGTTGCTCAGTTGTGTCCGACTCTTTGTGACCCCATGAGCCACAGCATGCCAGGCCTCCCTGTGTATATAAAACAGATAACTAATGAGAACCTACTGTATAGCTCAGGGAAACACTACTCTATGCTCTGTGGTAACCTAAATGGGAACAAAATCCAAAAAAGAGGGGCTATATGTATACGTGGGGCTTCCCTGGTGGCTTAGACGGTAAAGAATCTGCCTGCAATGCAGAAGGCCCAGGTTTGATCCCTAGGTTGGGAAGATCCCCTGGAGAAGGGAATGGCTACCCACTCCAGTATTCTTGCTTGGAGAATTCCATGGACGGTGAAGCCTGGCGGGCTACAGTCCATGGGGTCACGAAGAGTTGGACATGACTGAGCAACACTGGCACTGTCATCTGTATACATACAGCTGATTCACTTTGCTGTACAGTAGAAATTAACACAACATTGTAAGGCAACCATATTCCAATAAAAATTAATTTTAAAATATATGCACAGAAACAAACCCACTATAAAAACTAAATATTAATAAGGGCATGCATTAGTAAAATGATACCAACCAAAGCCACTGGAACGGATGATCATGCAGGAATGAATACAGAAATAGAAAACAAAGAATAAAGTGAATAAACAGATAATATACAGTAAAACAGGAGTCAGCCTGTATGAAAACTGATGTTAATTCATTTCCATGAATACAGAAGGAATATTAATTTGAATCTTTGACCTTGAGTTAAACAATCAATAAAACAAAATCTATAGTGGTCACTTAAAAAAAATTAAGCTCTTGGCTGCTTCACTTGCATTCAGTTCAGTCCAAGCAAGTCCAGAAGGACCACATTCCTCAAAGCCCTATTTTACACTATTCAAAACGTGCCTTCCTCTTTCTCCAGCCATTGGATCTGGGTGGAGCCAGGGGCAAAGAGATCAACCATGTGAGTGACTGCATTCTCCCACAGTGAGCAGTTGATCAAGGAAGAACATAAGGGGCTTTGCTGATGGCTCAGTGGTAAAGAATCCACTTGCCAATGAAGAAGACATGGATTCGATCCCTGGTACAGGAAGATCCCACATACCACGGATCAACTAAGCCCCTGCACCATAGCTACTGAGCCTGTGCCCTAGAGCCTGGGAGGCGCAACTACTGAAGCCCACATGCCCTAGATAGCCCATGCTCCACAGAAGAAGCCACCACAATGAGAAGCCCATGTGCCACAACTAGAGAGGAGCCTCTGATCTTCACAACTAGAGAAAAAGCTCGAGTGGCAATGAAGAAACAGCACGGCCAAAAAGAAATAAATTTTAAAAAAAAAGGAAAAATGGAAGGAGAGAAGGCAATACAATGAGACCTGCAATCACTCCTGGGGCACCAGTCCTGGGGGCGAGGGAACGAGATGCCCAGCTGAGAAACCAGAGAGAAAAGAGTTCAGCTGTTTGTCCACTCTCATTTTGTGTTGGAGCCTACTTCTTTCTTTTGTTTTGGTTTCACTGTTGTTTTCTCAAAATTATGATTACAAGCATACATGCACACAAAACATAAAACTTACCATCTTAAACCTTTCCTAAATGTACAGTTCAATAGTGTTATACACATTCTGATTGTTGTAACAATGGATCTCCAGAACTTTTTCATCTTCCAAAACTGAAATCTATACCCATTAAACAACAGCTCCTCACTTCCATCTCTCCTTAGCCTCTGGCAGCCACCTGTTCTGCTTTTTTCATCATAAGGTGAGTCAACTTAGAAGGAGGGAACAGAGCTAGGTAAAGTGGCATTAAACTCCTCCACTTTATAATGACATCATGTCACAAACAGCAATGAACTAGGAATGAAGGACATTCATTAAGGATAATTTTACAAATAAAGGAAAGATTTTCATTGTTCTTCGTATACTATAAAGTCAGGCAGCATCTCTTTCAGGAATGCAACTTTGGCTGATCAGACACCCGAAAGGGTCCAAAGTTCTCTTTGGAAAGAGACGGTTATTGAATCTAATAATATTTATCCCTGTGCTCCTGCCAATGATCTTCAGCAATGCAAAATGTGTGGCAGCTCAGCAAATAAATAATGCAGTTTGAAGAGCAGCACTAAAAGATGATGGTAAAACTAACCAAATCCATGTTGAGGGCCAATTGATGACTTCAGAAAATATCAAATTAATCAAACAGCCTTGCCACAGCAAAAAAAAAAAAAAAAAAGTCATATATTTTCAGCAGCAGTTTCATGCTCCCCAGAATGGGCCTGGCCAGGAAGCCAACAGATGCCACAAAACAGATACAGAGTCACCCTTACCAGAGGGATGCACTCATTCTACTGTCTACACATTCTAGAATGTCACTGGTCCAGGACAAGACTACTAAGTATTCAACTGACGCAATGTCCACACAACTAAAATTATAAAGGTTATAGTTCCAGCAAAGAAAAAAAAAGTAACTGTACTTGCAGAGCTAATATATTCTTAAGGATAACATTGATGGAATAGAGGAAACTCTTTAGCCTCTTCACAACTTTTGATAAAATGGGTCATCATTTGTTACAACAATCGATGTCCTTTTCAGTTCAGGGCACCACCATTCTGGATTTAAATACTCTTTCTCCAAATTCAAGGGGCTTCTCTGGTGACTCAGACAATAAAGAATCTGCCAGCAATGTGGGAGACCTGGGTTCAATCCCTGGGTCGGGAAGATCCCATGGAGAGGAGCACAGCAACCCACTCCAGTATTCTTGCCTGGAGAATTCCACGGACAGAGGAGTCTGGCAGGTTACAGTCCATGGAGTCACACAGAGTCAAACACAACCGAGTGACTAACACTTTCACTTTCTCTGAATTCAACATACTCCTTCGGCCTCTGGAGGTCCATCTGGGCTTCTCCCTTGGTCTTCAGCCTTCCTTCACTCTACATCAGTAGACAGACACTGCCTATTGCTTCCACCCAACTGAGTTTCTTAGAGCATTCTTTAAAAGACATCCTAGGTTTGACTCGGAGAAGGCAATGGCACCCCACTCCAGTACTCTTGCCTAGAAAATCCCATGGACGGAGGAGCCTGGTAGGCTACAGTCCATGGGATCGCTAAGAGTCGGACACGACTGAGCGACTTCACTTTCACTTTTCATTTTCATGCATTGGAGAGGGAAATGGCAACCCACTCCAGTGTTCTTGCCTGCAGAATCCCAGGGATGGGGGAGCCTGGTAGGCTACCGTCTATGGGGTCACACAGAGTCGGACACGACTGAAGTGACTTAGCATAGCATAGCATAGGCTTAACTACTGAGTTAACAACTCAAAATTAAACACACTAAAATTAAGAGAAAATTTTAGAATATTGTAAGCCTGAATGTTCAAAAAACAACGTTCAACTTCTCTGTTTTATTCCAGCCTACTATCAAACTTCTGACACACTATCTTAAAAGTTCTCTGCTCCCTCAACTACCCTGACCTTATCCCAGGCTTCGGTCATCTCCCACTCAGGTTATTCCCAGCACCTTCCCAGATACAAACCAAGCTCCAGCCAGACTAGGCCCAATGTCATCTGCTCCTCTGACCCCAGTTTCTCTAACTCTCATTTTCTCCATAACACTTTTGGTCATTCTTATATCAGCTAACTGTGTGCTTACTGGTTGCCAGCTCTGTGCTGAGTATTTCGCACACATGCCATGCAGTGCTCAGAACAACTCTACTGCCATTCCCATTTCACAAAAGGAAGCTGAGGAAGTGCTAGGTCCCTGGGAACTTTCTACAGATACTTGACATACACTATCTCTTTTTTTAATTTTTTTTAGAAGGATAATTGTGTTACAGAATTTTTTTTTTTTTGGTCAAACCTCAACATGAATCAGCCATAGGTATATAAATATTGGTTCAAGAGGGAGGGGATATATGTATATCTATGGCTGATTCATGTTGAGGTTTGACAGAAAACAACAAAATTCTATAAAGTAATTATCTTTCAATTAAAAAATAAATACATTTTTAAAATAAAAAAGAGGGAGGGGATATTTGCACTATCTCTTGATTTCAGAGCTTTTCATCCCAGAATTTTCAGACCCGTTGTTGGTTGGTTTGCCTGCCTCTCAGCCACATTTGCTCAACCACTTCCACCTCCAAACAGTCCTCTCCTTTGGCTTCTGTGACATCACGCTTCCCCTTACCTCTCAGCTTACTCTTCCTCAGTCTCCTTTGGGGGTTTGACCGATTCTATCTCCTCTTTGGATTACTAAAGCTTCCCCAGGTCCCATTCCAGGTCATTGTCCTTCTCCCTCTAAACTTGCTCCGTAGGCAATATCATCTACTCTCCTGGCATCAGTTACCATCCAGTGCCGATGACTACAAAATGGATAGCTCCAGCTCAGTTTCTCCTCTAAACTCCAGATAAATCTCTCCTTCAAGGGCTTTTCATGTACCCAAAATTTAACCAGTAATCTCTCCCCGTCTCCACAACTTACTCTATCCCTACCTTGGCTCATACCCTTGGTCTTCCCCATCTCAGTAATGACACCATTATCCACCAAACTGCATCAGCAGAAACCTATGGGTCATCTTTAGCACTTTTTATCCCTCTCTCCCAAAATCCAATAGCCATGAAGACTTTTTGATTCTATCTCTTAAATCACTCCGAATCCATCCATTTTCTTCTCTGTCCCAGCAAAAGCCAGCCTCCTTCTTGCCCAGTTGACTGTAGCAAGCTCCTCACTGGCTTCCCAGCATCTGCTCCTGCTCCCCTTTACTCCACGGCCACTCCTTGTACAGCATCCCCTACAATACATTCTGCAGCCAGAGCAATGCCTTCAGAATTCAAATAGCACATCAGAACCCTTCTATGGCATATCACTGCTCACAGCATAAAATCCCAAATCCTTAACCTGGGCAGCAAGGTCTTGCAGAGTCTGGTCCCTATCAGGTTCACTAGCCTTCCTCTGCTTCCTTTTAACTCCAGGACACCTGCCTTCTTTCAGGTCCTCAAATACTTCTTCCTGCCTCTAGCCTGAACAATTCAGTTTGCTTTGCCTGATATGCTCCTTTCTTAGCCCATACTCCCCATTTCCTACACACCTGAATTCATAAACACATGGCCACAGGAAGCCTTGTCTGATCCCCCTCAGGTCAGGACCCCTGCTATAAGATCTCTGGCTACCTAATCTCCTTATGGTCTTAATCACAACAGTACTTTAAAGACTGGTGATTGCTTGACTAATGTCTATTCCCTTCCCTCCCACTAAAATGTAGGTGTTGAGAGGGCAGTCACTGTGTCTAGGAGCATGCTATGTTGTCTCTGGCACTGCAGGATTCTCACCTAAGTTGCCATAAATTTAGTTAGTTAAGAATGTTGACATGTGTTACAGGTCACATCAGTCACCATCCTCATGCAACAGCCATGCATGTGTCTTTGTGTAATGATGTTCATTTTTGTGTTATCCGTGTTATAAATATGTTATCATATGGTAGACTGTAAATTCTAGAGAGTCAAAAAGGTTTAGCCTCTTAAGAGTTGGGATAATGAGAAATTAATACTGAGACTCAATGCCCTGTGGAGGATGAAACCAAGAAGGTCTGGTGTGAATGATCACATAAACCAATTCACTTGTCATGTGGAGACTGGCAGCATATAGATTCTACAGCATTATCAAGGCCTCCTTGATAACTCCACTCTTCTCAGTGTCTACATCAGCCAGCAGAGGGATGAGAAAGGTTTTGAAGCCATAGTGAAATGCTCAATGAAGGGTTAGTTACTATCAGGTTAATATACATATGGCTTCTTGATGATATAACATCCAAAGACATTCCTTTTTTTCCTAAGACAATTATGGAGGAATGTCACTTGTCAGTAAAGCTATCAAGGCCTGCAGTATTATATACAGTGTGTCTGTGACAGTTCAAACACAAAAATACCACACTTAAAACTTAGATAAAAATATAATTTTTCATGGCTCACCACTTATGTCCTTTGATTTCATTTGGGTCTAGTCCAGGACAACCAAACACACTCATTACTTTCCATCTGTCCTGGGTCAGACCATGAACGCACCCTCACCCTTTGACCTGGATTTCAAGAAATGCACAGACCACACTGCCACGGCTATATGGGAAAAGTGATGGAAGCTTAGTGACTTCAACTGAAAGGTGGCTGTGACTTCCTGGAGTCCTAAGGATGCTCAAGCATGTGCCAAGGCATACCTCGAAGGAGAGGAAAATAAAGCAGCAAGAAAAAGTATTTCCAATGTGATCCTCTACAAGGCTACATTTTCTCTCATGTATTAATTCTGATAGAGAAAGCAACAAAACACGTCCCAGGTCAAACAGATATACTTGCTACTTGAAACAAAAAAGTATTCAGTGAAACTTGTCAATCATTCATTTAAAAAATCATTTAAGGGCTTGTGAAATACATGATATACTACCATTCATGCTCAGTTGTGTCCGACCCTTTGTGACCCTTTGGACTGTAGCCCACCAGGCTCCTCTGTCCATGGGATTTCACAGGCAAGAATACTGGAGTGGGTAGTCATTTCCTTCTCCAGGGTATCTTCCCAACCCAGGGATCGAACCCATACCTCCTGCATCTCCTGCACTGCAGGTGGATTCTTTTACCTGCTGAGCCATCAGGGAAGCCTGAACGCATGACAGTATGTTAAATTCATAGGAGAAAGTGAGGTGAAATAAATAGGGCTCTTGCTTGGATTTCAGGATCTCACCATCTTAAAGGGATCATATATGCAAATAACCTGAATATGAGGCCACATAATTACCTCATATTTAATTAATAGGAGCAGAGCATCTTTAAAGTGCTATGTTAACAGGAAACATTCCTTACATCCTTGCTCAAAGCTTGAGCCACAGACCAGCATCACTGCATCCTGTGGGAGCTTGTTAGAAATGCAGAATCTCCGGGGCCACTACACAGATTCTACTACGTCAGAATCTGCACTTTAACCAGATCCCCAGTGATTCAAATGCTCCATAAAATCTGGAGAAGCACTGCTTTGCATTATTTGGTGCTCAGTCACTGCCCACCAGTAACAACATGATGGATGTAGACTTCAAAACAGGGACTCAGATTTTTATAGAATAAATGCTTAACACGCTGTTTCTAAAGTGAATCTCTGAGGGCTTTGTTTTAGAATTTAAATGTACAAAATGTGATTCCAAGGCTCAGCAAATTGTATGGCCCTGCATTTTAATATCCTATGAGTACTCAGACCCTTGCCTGAAACTAAAGGACTTAAAATTACAGCTCTATTCAGAGAGGTGAGAATATTTTCTTTCAAAGCTTCATATGTAGCAGGTTGACCTTGTAGAAGCCACTGGAGGAGATGGAAACTTTAATCCAGATACTCAACCTGATGATATAAAACTTTTAGAGGGAATGTCACTGAAGGCAACTGAGATGGGATTCTTCCCAACTCCAGAGCTGCTGAGTCACAGAATCATCAACTATGAGCATAGGAAAAAGCTTAGAGGTTATTCTCTCAGTTCTGCTTCCCTCCCAGAGAAAATAAGTCTGCGGTACTTCATATCTACAGTTTCTTCTTCCAATGAGCTCCCAGGGACCACAATTATCAACCAACCAATCAGCCAACCCAGAAATATTTTTTGATCTTCTGATACCTGCAAAGTGCTATAGGGACAGAAAGATAAACTTGTTCCCTTGCAAAGCTCATAGTTTCATGAGATGAAATAAAAGCTCCTAACAAAATTGCAAGAGTTGTTTGACATGAGATGCACAGTGAAGAGATGCTTAAAGGAGAAAGAGATCCCCGAGATAAGAGGTCAGGCAGGGCTTCCCAGCACTGGAAGGAACCTTGGAGTTCATCAATCCCAGGTTCTTCCTTCCTGCTAAGGAAACGGAAGTGCAAGGGGTTAGGCGCTTTAGCCAAAGTCATGATGCAAATCTCCAGATGAAACACAGTAAGAAGTCCAGGTCCTGGTCAACAACTCACCACACACACAGCCCTCGGCACTGCTGGCTTCCTGGACTCGAGCTCTGTGGCAGTGTTGGTTGTCCACCAAAATCCATTCTCCCCTTCTGTAATGACAGAACTGTACCTGGGCATGTGCTGCCCAAAAGCCCTGATTTTCTATTATTTTGCACTTAGAGCTGGCTCTGTGACTAAGTTGTAGCCAATGAAATATCAGTGAAAGTGACATATGTGACTCTGGGGCCCAGACGTGCCTCCTTCACACTCTCCTTCCCCTTCTCACCAACTGCATCCCCAACACCAACACCATCCTACTGAATGTCAGAGCAGCCACTTTAAAAAATGAATCTGTAGACTTCCCTGATGGTCCAGTGACTAAGATTCCGCACTCCCAATGCAGGGGCCCCAGGTTCAACCCCTGGACAGGGAACTAGATTCCACACGCCACAGCTAAGAGTTCATGTGTCACAACTAAAGACCTGATACAGCCAAATACATAGATAACTAAATATATTTTAAAAAAATGAACCTGCATCCCTGACATCTGTGTAAAAGCCTAACAACCTGGGATGCACACTTTGGACTTTCATGTAAGAAAGAAATAATCTTCTCTATTTTTTAAGCCAGTGAATTATTTGAGGATATTTTTGCTGTAAAAGTCCAGCCTCACCCTAAGCAATACAGACTTAATCAATATAACATAACCAAAGTGGGGTTCAATTAAATGGTATAAAAGCTGTAATAAGAAGTCTGATAGTTTCCTACTTAAGAAGTAGCTTATGGTTACCAAAGGGGAATAGGGATGAGGGGGGAATAAATTAGGAGCTGGTGATTGGCAGATACAAACTACTATATATAAAATAGATACACAACAAGGACCTACTGTACAGCACAGGGAACTATATTCAATGCCCTGTAATAAACCATAATGGAGGGCTTCACAGGTGGTCCAATGGTTAGGAATTCTCCTTGCAATGCAGGAGACACCAGTTTGATCCCTGCTCTGGAAACATCCCACATGCCATGGGACAACTAAGCCCGTGTATCAGTCTGTGCTCTAGAGCCTACAGGCCTCAACTACTGAAGCCCACACCCCCTAGAGCCCATGCTCTGCAATAAGAGAAGCCACCCCAATGAGAAGCCCACACACCACAACTAGGGAGAAGCCCCCACTCTCCACAACTAGAGAAAGCCACATGCAGCAACAAAGACCCAGCTCAGCCGTGAAAGTGAAAGTCACTCAGTCATGTCCAACTCTTTGCAACCCCGTGGACTATACAGTCCATGGAATTCTCCAGGCCAGAACGCTGGAGTGGATAGCCCTTCCCTCCTCCAGGGGATCTTCCCAACCCAGGTCTCCCGCATTGCAGGCAGATTCTTTACCAGCTGAGCCACCAGGGAAGCCCAGAACAACCATAAATAAATAAATAAACATTTGTTTAAAAACCATAATGGAAAAGAATTACATACACACACACACATATGCTGTTGCTTAAGTTGTGTTTGACTCTTTTGAGAACCCACAGACTGTAGCCCGACAGGCTCCGCTGTTCATGGGATTTCCCAGGCAAGAGTACTGGAGTGAGTTGCCATTTCCTTCCTCAGGGGGATCTTCCCAACCCAGGGATCAAATGTCTCCAGCACTGGCAGGTGGATTCTTCCCACTGAACCACCAGGGAAGCCAAATATATATGACTCACTTGGCTGTACACTAGAATCTAATGCAATATTGTACATCAACTATATTTCAATAAAATTTTTTAAAAATAGAAAAGTATCAGTTTGCATTAGCTCAGTTCCTGTATGTGTGTGTTGATAGACAGGGACAAGTGAATAAAATAAGTGCAGCAGCTAGATGTGGTGACCAGAAACACTGGACTAAGAGACAAGAGAGCTGGTATTTTTCACAAGTTATAGCTCTGGCCAAACTATTTAGCTTCTCAAAGTCTGTGTCCTCAAAGGGAAAATGCATTACCTAAACCAGATGATTGTTAAAGAAACAGCTCTAGCAGTCTGCAGCAGACATACAAAGACCCAACGGTTGCACACCACCACCTATAGGAATAACCTTCTACTCTCAAATATGAACTGAGCAGACCTTACTGGAGAAATAAGGGGTGGGCAGGTCTAAAGACATAACATAGTATAAAAGTTAAAATGAGAAACAGAAAACAACCATGGCACACTCATAAACTCAAGTGCATGGAGTTTCAGAGTGTCAGAGATCATTACCCTATCTTCTATTCACATCTGGTTCTCCATTTTTCTTTAGCAAAGGAAGACAGTCCAGAATGGAAAAGTAGGAAAGTTGTCTCTTTTCTACCACTGGTTTTCATTGCAGCCTTGCTCAAAAAGCAGTACACTGAATCACTGTGCTGTACAGGTGAAACTAACATGTCATTGTAAATTAACTACATTTTAATTTTTTAAAGCAGTAAATTCAAGACTAATCATAGGAATATTCTACCATAGGCCATAGCATTTAAAGAGAAGAATAGTCTTCAGGATAAGCCCTAAAGAGTCATGAAAGAGGTGACAAATTCCCACAGTGAGGCTCTTTAATGCTGAGTAATGTGGTGGACAGAGGTAGGAAGAGCAGACAATTTAAAGTGGAGTATGTAACCCATACATACATTGGAAAACTCAGCAGTGGCCACAGGACTGGAAAAGGTCAGTTTTCATTCCAATCCCAAAGAAACGCAATGCCAAAGAATGCTCAAACTACTGCACAATTGCACTCATCTCACACGCTACTAAAGTCATGCTTAAAATTCTCCAAGCCAGGCTTCAGCAACATGTGAACCGTGAACTTCCTGATATTCAAGCTGGTTTTAGAAAAGGCAGAGGAACCAGAGATCAAATTGCCAACATCCACTGGATCATGGAAAAAGCAAGAGAGTTCCAGAAAAACATCTATTTCCGCTTTATTGACTATGCCAAAGCCTTTGACTGTGTGGATCACAATAAACTGTGGAAAATTCTGAAAGAGATGGGAATACCAGACCACCTGATCTGCCTCTTGGGAAATTTGTATGCAGGTCAGGAAGCAACAGTTAGAACTGGACATGGAACAACAGACTGGTTCCAAATAGGAAAAGGAGTACGTCAAGGCTGTATATTGTCACCCTGCTTATTTAACTTATATGCAGAGTACATCATGAGAAATGCTGGACTGGAAGAAACACAAGCTGGAATCAAGATTGCCGGGAGAAATATCAATCACCTCAGATATGCAGATGACACCACCCTTATGGCAGAAAGTGAAGAGGAACTAAAAAGCCTCTTGATGAAGGTGAAAGTCGAGAGTGAAAAAGTTGGCTTAAAGCTCAACATTCAGAAAACGAAGATCATGGCATCCAGTCCCATCACTTCATGGGAAATAGATGAGGAAACAGTGGAAACAGTGTCAGATTTTATTTTTGGGGGCTCCAAAATCACTGCAGATGATGATTGCAGCCATGAAATTAAAAGACGCTTACTCCTTGGAAGGAAAGTTATGACCAACCTAAATAGCATATTCAAAAGCAGAGACATTACTTTGCCAACAAAGGTCCATCTAGTCAAGGCTATGGTTTTTCCTGTGGTCATGTATGGATGTGAGAGTTGGACTGTGAAGAAGGCTGAGTGCCGAAGAATTGATGCTTTTGAACTGTGGTGTTGGAGAAGACTCTTGAGAGTCCCTTGGACTGCAAGGAGATCCAACCAGTCCATTCTGAAGGAGATCAGTCCTGGGTGTTCTTTGGAAGGAATGATGCTAAAGCTGAAACTCTAGTACTTTGGCCACCTCATGCGAAGAGTTGACTCATTGGAAAAGACTCTGATGCTGGGAGGGATTGGGGGCAAGAGGAGAAGGGGACGACAGAGGATGAGGTGGCTGGATGGCATCACTGACTCGATGGACATGAGTCTGAGTGAACTCCGGGAGTTGGTGATGGACAGGGAGGCCTGGCGTGCTGCGGTTCATGAGGTCACAGAGTCGGACACGACTGAGCGACTGATCTGATCTGATTTGATCTGATGTAACCATCCTAGAGACACAAAGAGCAGGTTTTGTGGGGTATAAATGATCAACATGAGAGAGCTGCATTAGCACAGGTTAAAGCTGAGAGTCTTCAGGAACAGGAGAAGGCTGTATAAAATATTTAAATGGCTTTTCTGGTGTTTCATGTTTCCCACGGTACATATAAATCTGGGAGGTCATGCTCTTGATGGACTCGATGAATGACACTAGGCCACTTTGCCAAACACTTTGTCCTACATTAGACAGTGAGGTCACTGTAGAAAGGGGGGCAAGATTTCAGGAGTGCCATGGCAAGGATGCTCAATCTCATCACAGGGAGAGCTCGAATTTTAAAGTCAACATTTACAGCCAGTCTTTTACATTAAGTACGCCTTCCCAAGGACTGGGGAAGGGAGATTCAAAATGTCTCTTCAGCTGCTGCCTGCAGAAAGGGTTCCAAATGGTCTGTTGGAAATGACTCAACTAATGTTTAGAACACTAATCATCTCTAAAGTACCCTGTAAAAAACAATTCACACCACATCACTCACCAAAAATATGCTACTGAAAACCCTTTGAAGCAATAACTCTCTCTGCATTATGCATTTATTGGGAATTAACGACCAACCGGAATCTATGGACTTTGACCAGAACCAGAGCTATTAATGCACAGGAAAAATCTGACACTCTCTTGATCTTTCCAAAGCTAGCATCCTTCGATGTGTGCAGAATATAAAACCCTGAATGCTGCATTATACGTGAGTTCTCTGGTTATTTATGAACAGACTGGAGAACTCTCTTGTGACCACAGCTCCAGATTTCAAGCAATTGAAAACCTAAGTAACAGGATCTGTCAGGAGGATATTTACAGTCTAAACCGTGTTGTCCACATAGAGAAGACAAAGTGAGACTCTGACCAACTGAAACATAAAACTGCCCTACAGTCTACAGAGAGGAAAGATGCCTTCTATGTCTTCATAGTAAGTCCACTGGATTACAGTTCATTTTAATCAATAGTGAATTCATTTTTGAATCTTACCTAATACAATCACAATTTCATTTTTCCTTCCACTTTTCCTGAGCTGTATCGTATTCACTCTTTCATTCGTCTGCCTACACTGAAAAGGCTGAATAATTCATCTCCAGAGTCTCCTAAACAGGGTAGTAAAAGCAGCATGAATGAGTCAGCTTTGCAGTTACTTCCTCATAACTCTTTGTCACTAATAGGGAATAGCTTGTTCTTGGCTTTGTACCCCCACTGCACAAATTTGCTGTTGAACTCGTGGAAGGCAATTTGGTCCTAATTCTAACAGAAAAATTGACTGCCATCAGCAAAGACTGATAAAAGTCTGGTAGACGTATAAAACTTTTGAAAATATCTTTTCCTTTCAATAACTAATAGTCCTCCAAAACTGTGGTTTGATCACTACAAACTGCAATTTTTGTGAGTCTTAGATCCAAATATCGCTAACAAGGAATAAATGGACAACTGTAACACTGATCTTGTAGATCATCCCTATAAACTATATCCAGTGAATTTGGGTTAAGGACATATATGAAGTTAAAATGCATTCCAATATACAGTAGGTGCAGGCAAATACTGTTTGATTCTACTTTATACCTATAATAGTCAAATTCAGAGTTAGAAAAGTATATTCCAGGGGCCGGTGGGGGTGTGGGGGAGGGGCTGGGGTGGGGAGTAGTGAGGGGGAATGGGGAGTTAGTCTTTAATGGGGACAGAGGTTCAGTTTAGGAAGATGAAAAATTCAGGAGATGGATGGACAATGGTGAGAGCTACACAATAATGTGAATGTACTTAGTGCCACTGAACAGTAGTTAAATATGGTTAAAATAGTATGTTTTTTATTATGTGACTTTTACCACAATAAAAAGAGATTTTAAAAAGACATATGAAAATAAGGCAGCTGCAAGGAGCATTTCTGAGTCAGAATATCATTGTCAAAATACCTTTCCAGCAGAAAAAGGTGACTGCTCTTCAGAGCAATGAAGAAAGGTATCTCAAGGGCTTTGGGGGCTGGCAAGGGGCTTTTCACAGAGCATGTTCAGCAAATGTACAAAGTGAAGATGTTTCAGAGTTCCTGTATTCCCAAACCTCCTCTGTGTGTTTTTCCAATGGTCACAAGCCATAATGGACATCCATCTGTTAGCTTTATTTTCCCTGGTTCTCCTTCTCTGGGCCTCCCCAGCTGGGACCACTAATGCAGCCTTAGCCTTGGTTTCCAAGGCAACGATGGCAGAGACAGCCCGCACCAAAAGTCCATGCTTAGGCCCCTCAGCCCTGTTTGGTGAGGCTTAAGAATTAATTCTCATTCCAGATTCCAGGTTGTACTCCCACCCCAGTGAGGTTCCCATGATTAACCTGGCCCAGGGCAGGCATAGAGAGGACTCTAGCTCATCCCTCACAGCCCTTACTGCCTAGCCCTGTGCTGACTCGGTCCAGAGTCTCCAGATTTTCCATTCTGTTTGCCCAGTCTAGGACCAGAGACCTTTCCTGAGTCCCAGCTCACAGGACAGGCTCTGAAGTCCTGCCTGGAATATGTCAGGTCCTTCTCCACAGCTTGATCCTGGCATCCTACATCCTAGAATCCAGTTCTCATACTTGTAACCCACTTCCCCATGTAACATCACACACAAACCGCTTCTAGAGTCCCCATTCCCTTGCTCAGCCCCCCTCACTGGCTGCCTTAGACACAATCATTCCTGAGCTTAGGGCTGAAACTGTTGATTTCCGTCAGATATCACGTCTGGTTCCCTCCAGAGCCAGAGTCTAGTTTCTGCAAAAAGTGAATGCTTTTAAGAGATGCAGAAGAAAGTAAAATCATGGAACCTGGCAACCACTGACTATAGAGGCTGCTGCTGCTAAGTTGCTTCAGTCGTGTCCAACTCTGTGCGACCCCACAGATGGCAGCCCACCAGGCTCCCCCGTCCCTGGGATTCTCCAGGCAAGAACACTGGAGTGGGCTGCCATTTCCTTCTCCAATGCATGAAAGTTAAAAAGTGAAAGTGAAGTCCCTCAGTCGTGTCTGACTCTTAGCGACCCCATGGACTGCAGCCTACAAGGCTCCCCGTCCATGGGATTTTCCAGGCAAGAGTACTGGAGTGGGTGCCATTGCCTTCTCTGGAATATAGAGGCTAGTGAGATTTAAATATCAAATATGACCAGATTAAATTTGGTAGGACTTTTCCCAGTTCCTTAAAAATACTCCATAGATCTATCTCTACACCAAAAGTTGGGAGGGTGGTGGGCAGCAGGGCTGCTGCATTCTACTCAGAGGACCCCAAAAGCAGGGCCTCACGTGGCAGCTCTCAACTAAGGGACTGGAGGATGAGCCAAAGGTAGATGTGAAAGTCATAAGAATCCAGCTTACTCTGGGCCTTCTGCTTATATTATCTCATTATAATTACATTATATTTACTCCTTACAATCACCCAATAAGCACCATTTTATTAAAAAAAAAAAAACAAAACACTGGGTCTCAGAAAGATTAACTTGTCCAAAGTCAGTGACTTGAAAAAGTACAAAGCTGAGCACAGAGCCCAGATCTGTTAGATTTCAACCAGTGGATTCTATCCACAGCTATAATGCCTTCCCAGGAGAAGCTCAGGCAGAGAGAGCATGACCACAAAGCAGTGGAATGCCAAGTCAGGAGGAGAAAGAGGCCAGTAGAGCCCAATGCTGCAGAACGGCAAAGTAAGACCTGAAAAAGGAGGAAAGAGGTGGCAAATCGTATTAATGGAAATAAACGGACTTTAGGTAACAGTTACGTGCTAGGAACTATGCCAAATGCTTTGGCTCTATTAACTCTTCTATGTTTTACAACAGCCCCCCAGGATCAGCTCATTTTATTGATAAACACAAACTAAGACACAGAAAGTTTAAATAATTTGCCTGAGTTCATGCAGCTTGGAAGGGAATGGAGTCTGGGCTTGAACCCAGGCAAGTGGGCTCCAGTGTCTGCAGACTTAGTTCCTCCTTGGAGGTTCCTGAAGACCTCAGCAAGAACAGTTGTGAGTGGGAGAGGAGGGAAGGTAGTACAATCTGGCCAACTTGCAACTGGGTTATGAAGGGAAGGAGGGAAAGAAAGGGAAAGCTCAGGGGAGAATGTGTTCAGTTCCCAGGGCTGCCACAACAAGGCACTGCAAACACACTAACAGTAAGCTTAACTTGCATGTGTGCATGCTAAGTCACTTCAGTTGTGTCCAACTCTTTGTGACCCTATGGACTGTAGCCTGCCAGGCTCCTCTGTCCATGGGATTCTCCAGGCAAGAGTACTGGAGTGGGTTGCTATGCCCTCCTCCAGGGGATCTTCCCTATCCAGGGATCAAACCTGTGTCTCCTGCATTAGAAGGTAGGTTCTTTACCACTAGCGCCACCTGGGAAGCCCAAGCTTAACACAACAGAAATTTATTTTCTTCGTCGTGGAGGCTTAAATCCAAAATCAAGATATTGATATTCCCTCCAGAGCTCCTAGAGGAGGTTCCTTCCTCCCTTGCCTCTTCCAGTTTCTAGTAGCCCTGGGTATCCCTTGCCTTGTGGCAGCATCACTCCAATCTCTGCCTCAGTCTTAGTGTGGTTCCTTCCCTCTGTGACTCTGAGTCTCCACACAGCATCCTTGGGTGGCTGTGTCTGTGCCCAAACTTCCCTCTTCTTACAGGGACATCAGTCACACTAGATTATGATCCATCCCAATGAACTCAACTTGACGAAATCTACAATGATGCAGGACTTCCTTGGTGTTCCATTGGTTTAGAATCTGCCTGCCAAAGCAGGGTACACAGGTTCAATCCCTTGTCCAGGAAGATTCCACATGCCACAGGGCAACTAAGCCCATGTGCCCAAACCTACACTCCTAGAGCCTGTGCTCTGCAACAAGAGAAGCCACCACAAAGTGAAGCCCATGCACTGCAACTACAGAGCAGCTCCTACTCATCACAACTAGAGAAACCCTGGGCACAGCGACAAAGACCCAGCACAACCAAAAATAATAAATAAATAAAATAAATCTATGGAGACCCTATTTCCAAATAAGGTCATATCCCCAGGTTTTGGGGGTTAGGACTTCAATATATCTTTTTTTAGAGGGGGAGGATACAATTCAACCCAAAATAAGGGCCAGGGGTGCGAGGGGAGGATTTTTAAAGATGAAGATGGGAAAGATGATCTATGTGCTCTTTTAAAATAACATTTTATTAAAGATCAGTAGGTAGGTCATGGTTCTTTCCAAATGAGCAGAAAATCTGATTATCTGTATCCGAAGAAAGGCTTCCCATGCCTGGCGTATCATTTTTAGTATTCTGCTTTAATTTAATGAGCTGGAGAAGGACACAGACTCACAGCTTTTGCCAGGAACATTCTGGCACAATTCATCTATCACAACTTCCCCAGCTCATATCTCCCCTGATCAATAAGAAAGCAGAATCGATGCCATGTCAAGCTGCACGGTTAACTCTCAATCACACAGACTGCGACAGAGACAAGCAGTTGTACAAACACTAAAACTAACAAACAGAAACTTTCCACCTGCCTGGAATTTGGTCGGTTTTTAACCAACATTTTTCTTAGGAGATTTTTTTTTTTTTTTTTTGAAGTGCATAATCCCTCAGTTTATACCGAATAGAAGCAGGAATCCAAGGAATTAGCCTGGAAATAGTTAGGTTAGCAAAAGGAAGTCAATCTGGGAGTAACTGGTCAGTCTAGATAACCCATACACTTTTAGCCAAAGATTTGCTCTACTTAAAATAGCAGTGGTAGGTTGGTTCAGTACTCAAAATATTGGCATTAAAATGTTACCCTAAACAATTCCAACACAGGATTAGTTATCCGATAAAGAACTTGCCATTGATAGTATTTATGCATTCATTAACTTTTCCCAAAACGTTTGTTTAATCATTATTCACTCCTTCATGACTGGTTTAGCATAATATCCTAAGCACAGAAATTTAGCAAAACTCTAATTAAAAACACCTACAAAGAAGGGCTTCCCTGATAGCTCAGTTGGTAAAGAATCCGCCCGCAATAAAGAAGACCCCGGTACAATTCCTGGGTTGGGGAGATCCCCTGGAGGAGGGAAAGGCTACCCACTCCAGTATTCTGGCCTGGAGAATTCTGTGGACAGTCCATGGTGTCACAAAGAGTAGGACATGACTGAGTGACTTTCACTTCACTTTCACAAAGAATGTGCAGGTAGTAGCTGTCAAAGTAGCACCGTGAGACACTTCTGATTCTATCTTTGCCATTTAAATTCACAACCACTGCATTCACTACACTATTGGGAGCAAAGAATGACAACTCCCGACTGAGGCAGGAGACATCAACATTATCAAAGGGCAAGCATGCTCTTAAAGCAGACTCACAACTATTTATACAAATGGATGTTGTTCTATTGCAATAAGCAACTCAAAAGCTACAATTTATTCCAATAATACCAATCACTACTCAAAGCTTTTTGAGGGACTCCTTTCCTATGCTCACCACCAGAGTATGTAAAATATTCTTTTGCCTGCATGGATGTGATACTGCGCTAGGTTTCATTAATTTTGAAAGATTCGGGAACAATTCAGAGCAAAATCAGACACATGATATTGTTGATCAAGCAAGGTCATGTCATTTAGGATCAAAAACTGTTTCACAAGGGAGGGAGAGAGTAGGAAGAATAAAAAGGGTAGCACTGACATTTATACACTGCTGCTGCTGCTAAGTTGCATCAGTCGTGTCCAACTCTGTGCAACCCCACAGACGGCAGCCCACCAGGCTCCCGTCCCTGGGATTCTCCAGGCAAGAACACTGGAGTGGGTTGCCATTTCCTTCTCCAATGCATGAAAGTGAAAAGTGAAAGTGAAGTCGCTCAGTCGTGTCCGACTCCTAGTGACCCCATGGACTGCAGCCCACCAGGCTCCTCCGTCCATGGGATTTTCCAGGTAAGAGTACTGGAGTGGGGTGCCATTGCCTTCTCCGATATATACACTACCATGTGTAAAACAGATAGCTCGTAGGAAGCAGCTCTATGCTCTGTGACAACCTAGAGGGCTGGGACAGGGCGGGGGAGACTCAAGAGAGAAAAGATATATGTAAACTAAGAGCCGATTCACATCATTGTACAGAGGAAACTGACAAAACATTGTCAAGCAATTATCCTCCAATGAAAAATAATTATTTAAAAAACGTTTCACAAAGATTATATTGCTAGCCAGAGTATAGTTTACTCTGTGTATGAAGCAGAACCCCTCAAAGGTTCAGGAATTTCTTCAGACTAAGTCTGGCTGACACTGGACCTTGGAGGATGAACTCTTAACAAACAATGCCGTTGATTTAAGAGGCTCTATCTGCATTGCCTGATGGTGTGATTGCGGCCACTCTGTTCCCTCAAGGCTCCAGGAGACACTTCCAATCGGGCATTTAGGCTGGGCTCACTAGAAGCATCATCATTTATTATCTTCCTCAAAGACCATCATTTTTCCCCAGTTTCCCTTGAGATAACAAACCAAATGGTGAGTCACTGTGGTTTCTAGGCAGCACTGAAGGTATTCAGCAAACTCTCCACAGAATTTTTCCTCATGCCCCCACTGTCCTTCAGAATGAGCCTGTTTCTTTCCCTAATTTACTCTTCAATGCAGGATAGAAATGAGCCAGCTCTGCAGACAGATCTGAGAGGGTAGATGACCCATTTATAAAGCAATATGGCTCTGTGTTATCCCCATTTCCTAATACTCAAGTCCTTAAGAGTCCTGATACTCATCTTGAGCATAAGCAGACCTGTGATTTGATTCTAACAACAAAATATGGCAATGGTGATGGGATGTCACGTCTGTGACTATGTTACATAAAACTGTCATGTATGTCTTGCCCACAGACCTTCCCTCTTGCTGGCTTCAACAGAGCAAGTGGCTACACTGTGAGGCATGGTGAGACCCACGTGGCAAGGAACAGAGGGTCTCCCCAGGCCCACAGTCAACACTGTTGAATCCCTCGGTCATACCACTCACAAGAAATTGAATTCTGCCAACAACCATGTGATTCTGGAGGCAGGTCTTCTCCCGTTGGGCCTTGAGATAAGACCACAGCTTCAGCTGATACCTTAAAGCTAAAATTCTGAAGCAGAAGACCCAAGATATGCCTTGCTCTTCATATTACTTCATCTCCACAAGCTTTCCCACCACATCGGTAGTTTTGCTTTTCATTTGCTTCGCATAAAAAGACCACTAAATTTTAAACACTCCCAGGATGATTCTACAATTGCCAACAGCATATATGTTTAGTAGTCAATCCTGATACTGGTGTATTAGCATGTATAAACATGTAATAAAATACCACAGCCATGCTTGTGCATTCTTTGCCTTCACAAGTCAAGTGAGAAGGCCTGTTTTTCAGAGTTACCTTCGGGACTAATCGCTGAATCTAAAATAGATCAATCCACAGAGACAGGAAGCAATCTAGCTGTTTCTAGGGCTAAGGGAAAGAGGAATGAGGAATGACTGCTTAATGGTTCTTCTTTGGGGTGATTAAACTGTCTTGAAACTAGATAGAGGTTATTGTTGCACAATACTGTGAATGTATTAAATGTCACTTTAAAGTGGTTGATGAGGGACTTCCCTGATGGTTCAGTGGTTAAGAATCCGCCTTCCAATGCAAAAGACTTGGGTTCAATCCCTGGGTGGGGAACTAAGATCCCACATGCTGTAGGACAATTAAGCCTGCACATCATAACTACTGAGTCCCACACTCCACAGCTAGCGAGAAGCCCACACAGTGGTGAAGTGGTGATCGCAGTGAAGATCCCAAGAGATGCAATGAAGATTCCACATGCCGAAACTGAGATATGACACAGCCATAAGGAAATAATTAAAAAATAAAATGGTCAATGGTTATTTTATGTATATGAAGTTTACCACAATAAAATAAAGTATGCTTGAAGAAAATAGTAAACAAGGAGAGGGCTTCCCAAGTGGCGCTAGTGGTAAAGAACCCACCTGCTAAAGCAGGAGACCTAAGAGACACAGGTTAAATCCCTGGGTCAGGAAGATCCCCTGGAGGAGGGCATGTCAACCCACTCCACTATTCTTGCCTGGAGAATCCCATGGACAGAGGAGCCTGACAGACTGCCATTCATAGGGTCGCAAAGAGTCAGACGTGACTGAAGTGACTTAACATGCATGCAAACAGGGAGAAGTTAGGGACCAAGGAGGCTTTGAAAGGTCAGAGAAATACTTTTTTCTCAGGTCAGTCTGGTTACTTTTCCATGAGGGAAAAATCAAAAGCAGCTGTACTCTATATTAATTCTGAATAATATACAAATGGATTCTAAAAGATCATTGATGATAAGATTTACCATCGACAATAAAAATATACATTGACTTTAAGATTTATTCATGATTTTAGAAGCATTAAAATGCAAAAATTATTGGTATTAGAATCAAAGGAAAATACTATCACAAATAAATAAATGTGTTGCTGTTGTTTAGTCACTATGTTGTGTCAGATTCTTTTGTGACCCCCATGGACTATGGTCAGTGAGGCTCCTCTGTCCATGGGATTTCCCAGGCAAGAATACTGGAGTGGGTTGCCATTTCCTTCTCTAGGGGATCGTCCCGACCCAGGGATTGAACCTGTGTCTCCTGCTTGGCAGGTGGACTCTTAACCACTGAGCCACCTGGGAACTATAATGTCAACTATGGAGAAATACATAGAAAGACTGGAAGGCAATAGGTCATTTTAACTCCTTTGAGTAGACAGACTGTGGGTGAGTTTTTCCCAACTTCTGAAATGTGGCCAGATCGGGTTTCCTTTCATCTTCTCTGTACCATCCCATCTCCCCCTGGTAGGAAGAGGGCCTTCTAGCCTCAGGCACCAAGGTAATGCATTGTGAGGGGAAAGTGATGGTAACAAAGAGGCTGGTTTGTCTAGGTCAGTATTACCCTCTGAAAACTTCATTTAGTCGACAAAACTTTATGGCAGGTCTATTATGTGGTAGGCAATATTCTAGACACCAGGAAGACAGTTGTAAATATGAAAAATCTCTGACAATGGAGCTTCCAGCCACAACCACAGGGTACAGCTAGAACACCAATGGAAGAATGACAAAGGGGAAGGGGGAGGAGACCAAGAAAGAGGGATTTCTCATCACTCATGTAAGGAGTCAGCACAGCCTGACTGGCAACCCAGAGGAAATGGTAGCAAAAATGTGTGCCCCATTCTCTGGCCTCTAATTATTTTGTGGCCTTCTCTGAAGAAAGGTTTTTTGTGGTGGTGGACAGAGCTAGAAGCCTGCCCAGCTGTTTCTGGGCATAACGCCAGGATTATATATTTTGCCCAAAATTTTTGCTTTGAGCATATACTGCTTCACAGTAAACAAACAAAAATGGATGAAATAGACTTCTATTAACCCCTATGTTGCTCCTTTTAGCCAACTAAGCAGGTGGTTTTAGAAGGGGTCAGGTCATTATCGGAAAATATAATGATCTCATAAAAATGTGTAAAATAAGAAATCCCAATAGAAGCTGAAATTTCACCTCAAGTAAAGAAACGAGAGAAAGGATAAGTGAAATAGAGTTTCTCTTTGGAAAGTGCTGGCTTTTTCTGAATTCTAATGGATTGTGTGTCATTGAAACATCATTTAAGTGGTCTGAATGATTTTTCTTTTCAGGATGATAATGGATGTGACATAGGGGCTAGAGGACTAAAAGGAAGCAAGGATGTGAGACAAGCAGATACTGAGAGAAGATCTTGCAAAAGCTTTTAGTTCTTTTTATTATTCACATCGCTGAAAATGGATATGTCTACAAATTGATTATAAAAATCAACTTGCCACATTTGGAAATGACATGGTAAACTATCTGTTCATTCCTTCCCCTGCAAGAAAACCTTTAGCTGCTGCTGTTTGTGCATTAAAAGATGGATTAATGTCTCCACCTTAAGCTTTTCCTATTGATCACTGCTTACTGACTAGGGTAATTACCTACACTGAGGTATGCTGTAGACCTGAAAGATGTTCCTCACTTCTCGGAACATCACATCACCAGGCCTGTCATGATTAGACAGCATCGTATTTGCCTTGCTCAGCTGAAACTAAGACATTTCATCCGTCTTAATGATGCCTACTTGACAACCAATTTGTTTGGGAATGAGCCTAATGATTTGTCATTGATGGACAACAGAAGCAGATTTCAGAGAACCAAAAAAAGAGACAATGACAAGCTGTGTTTGGCAAACTACCCTTGTTACTCAGCCAGCAGGTAAAAGTGTTACAGACAAGTGTTCTAGCTCTTGGATTTGAAGTCACATAGCCAAAATAAAGTTATCAACTCTTACAGCTTAAGGAGACTCTAAAGATCTAGTCCCTGGCTATCAGGTCAGGATCTACCTGCAGATATCAAACCCTTCGCTAGAAGACCAACAAGCCAGTTGCAGCTTCCAAGTATCTTTCCATAGTTACTGACATTTCCACTGAGATGAGAAATACTGCAGTTACCACTTCCATCCAAGCATGTATACACATACATTCATTCATTTATCTCAGTCAGTCAACAACCACTTTTTGGGACCTCCCTGGTGGTCCAATGGTTGGGAGTTCACCTTCCAATGCAGGGGGTATGGGTTCGACCCCTGGTCAGGGAGTTAAGATCCCACATACCTTGTGGCCAAAAAACCAAAACACAGAACAGAGACAATATTGTAACAAATTCAATAGAGACTTTAAAAATGGTTCACATCAAAAAATAAATAGAAATGGTTCACATAAAAAAATAAATAAAAACAAAATTGAGCATTTAAAAAAAAACTTTAAAACAAAAACCACCACTTATTGAGCTGCTAAAATGTGCTGTATACTATGGAAGGTCTTAGGAATACAAAGATGACTAAGGCAGGATTCCTCACCTTCAGGTAGCTCACAATCCTGTAAGGCAGACAGACATTAACAAATACAATAAAACCCCATCAGCAAAAAGCCATGCAAGTATAGGAAGTAACCAACCTATGAGAACTCTCCCAAATAAGATGACATCTGCCTCAGCTGCTGCAGAATGAGTTAAGCATATCACAGATCTATGAGGGAGAAGGGAGAAAAGGAATTCCAGACAGAGAGGCCTGGATATGCAAACTCTTAGACACATGGCAGGACACGACATGATCAGGTTAAGAAGCACTCAGTGCGGCAGGGAGGAGAAGCCCACCTGGCAGAAGGAAACACAACAGACGGTAAGCTCACAGGAGGTCTGAGGCTCACATGTGCAGAGCCTTAAAGGCCAGAACAAAGAGACTTGGACATTCTCATAGGCAAATGAAGGAGTCAACACAAGGTTTTAATTTCAGAGGGACTAGGCTGTCTTATTCAAATTGACTGTTTCTCAGAAGTTGGCCTAACACCTTCTCTCACAATATATATATTTGTTCAGTGGGGTTGCTGCTGCTCCCAACAGACATAATCAGTCTTGTGTTTTAGAAGGATTTCACTGAAGACAGCATAGAAGTGGACTGGAAGTGGAAGAGACTGCAAAGGAGGAAACTGGTAAACACGCTCCTTCAATAGTCTGGGCAAGAGAGGATGCTAGCCTAACAAAGGTGGGATGGCAAAAAAGGATATGTTCGATAGCCACTTAGGAGAAAATTAATGGGGCTTTGCTATCAACTGGATGTGGAAACTGAGGGAAACAAAGAGGAATCAGAGATAACATCTCGATTTCTAACTTAGACAATGAATGTTTCCAAATGGCTTGGTACCTCTTATCAGCTCAAACAGCAGCGAGTAGTCAATAGGATCAAGATCACAGGTGGATGGGTTAGACTTGGATTTTTGAGTCAAAAAGGAAGGTGGACCCAGTACACTGCAAGTGTGGACACAGAAAAATCATAGGGGCCTCTACATAGTGACCTCAGTTCATTCAAAGCCCCTTTCAGTTCAGTTCAGTTCAGTTCAGTCGCTCAGTCATGTCTGACTCTTTGTGACCCCACGAATCGCAGCATGCCAGGCCTCCTTGTCCATCACCAACTCCCAGAGTTCACTCAGACTCACATCCATCGACTCGGTGATGCCATCCAGCCATCTCATCCTCTGTTGTCCCCTTCTCCTCCTTCCCCCAATCCCTCCCAGCATCTGAGTCTTTTCCAATGAGTCAACTCTTCGCATGAGATGGCCAAAGTACTGGAGTTTCAGCTTTAGTATCATTCCTTCCAAAGAAATCCCAGGGCTGATCTCCTTCAGAATGGACTGGTTGGATCTCCTTGCGGTCCAAGGGACTCTCAAGAGTCTTCTCCAACACCACAGTTCAAAAGCATCAATTCTTCGGCACTCAGCCTTCTTCACAGTCCAACTCTCACATCCATACATGACCACTGGAAAAACCATAGCCTTGACTAGATGGACCTTTAGATAGATTCAAAAACTGAAGCTCAGAGCAATTAAAAGACTTACCCAAGACCATATCATACACTAGAAGCAAAGGCAAAGCAATATAAGAAATTACCCCAGGGCTCCACAAATGATTTTTACAGTGTTTCCTTCACAAATTAAGACAATATCAAACACTTTAACTTCCTAAACATGGAAATGGAAGAGGGGACATGTAAGTAAAATAAAAGAACTTGTGTACAACTCCACCTTTCACCGTACTGTCTTTTCACTGTTTTGTTCAGTTCTTGCAATCTGTTCTATATCCTGGTACACTAGAACATTTATTTTCTTTATTCCAATGAAAATAGTTGGAAAGATCAATAGATATATACTCATACAGCCCTGAGGCCATGGCTTTACTAATGTGACAAATACATATTTTTTGAATGAATCAAATACAGATGACTGCAGACCCCAGAGTTATGTTAAAAAAAAAATAAAAAAGTTAGCTTTGCAATTTCTTAACTGAAAAAAAGACATGAAAAGTTGTTACTAATTCACTGGAACACATTTCTGCTGTCTCTGCAATAAATTTTTTTTTTTTTTTTGTCTCTTTAAAAGGAGGTATTTAAATTTACTCACTTGTTTTTACTCATCCAAAAATCAATATCTGGGACTCTTAATAAATTGAATTTAGGGTTTCAAAATATAATTCATGAGTCACTGGAGATACAGCAAACATTGAACAGAATAACTTCATGTCCCTTGCCAATATTTTTTTCTTTATTATCTGCTTAAAATGTTCAAGATCTAATGCATGGCCAGTGCTTCCCTCCAGCCAGGTCACATAATTGTTGCCAAAGTATAGCTCCCAGTTGTACTTTAGGCTGACTTCAAACCCAGATGGAATGTGAAGCTTTTCGTTCAATCCATACACCCCAGTGTGAAGTGAATGTAGAAACAAGGGGAAGACAGAAAGCTTCAACATTCAACTTTACCTTCCAAACATCACACACCAAGAAAACAATCAAAAGTATTTATCACAGAATTTGACATATAAAAGGCACTATGTTTTCAACATCTCAAGGGAGAGGCAATGACATAAATAAATAAACTAATAATGTTTTAGATCTGTCAAGTGATCTTCAGTTCATTTAGTCATGTCCAACTCTTTGCAACCCCATGAATCACAGCACACCAGGCCTCCCTGTCCATCACCAACTCCCAGAGTTTACCCAAACTCATGTCCATTGAGTCAGTGATGCCATCCAACCATCTCATCCTCTGTCATCCCCTTCTCCTCCTGCCTTCAATCTTTCCCAGCATCAGGGTCTTTTCCAATGAGTCAGCTCTTCACATCAGGTGGCCAAAGTATTGGAGCTTCAGCTTCAACATCAGTCCTTCCAATGAATACTCAGGACTGATCTCCTTTCAGATGGACTGGTTGGATCTCCTTGCAGTCCAAGGGACTTTCAAGAGTCTTCTCCAACACCACAGTTCAAAAGCATCAATTCTTCGGTGCACAGCTTTCTTTATAATCCAACTCTCACACCATACATGACTTGGAAAAACCATAGCTTTGACTAGACGGACCTTTGTTGACAAAATAATGTCTCTGCTTTTTAATATGCTGTCTAGGTTGGTCATAATTTTCCTTTCAAGGAGTAAGCGCCTTTTAATTTCATGGCTGCAGTCACCATCTGCAGTGATTTTGGAGCCCAAAAAAATGAAGTCAGCCACTGTTTCCACTGTTTCCCCATCTATTTGCCATAAAGTGATGGGACCAGATGCCATGATCTTAGTTTTCTATGTACCATAAAATCAGGAAGGAAGACATTTTTCTAAGTATTGGTTTGCCAAAAAGTTCATTCGGGTTTTTCCATATCTGTTACAGAAAAACCCAAACAAACGTTTTGGCCAATCCAGTATTTCAGATGGTGCTAATAACAAAGGAGGTAAATAATCACAGCAAGAACCCGTAAGACTCTTAAACAGAGTGAAGGAATCCAAGTTCTGGCTTTCTAGTTTGTACTTTGATGTATAATATGGGCACCTTCTGAAACACCATTTAATTCCAGAGACCATCCCTGACTCCACCACTCAGGCAGGTCCCCTGGTTGTTTTCTTTTCATCTAGTAGTTGCCATGTGATTACACTAATCTTTCTGTACCATAATTACTTCTTGGTGTTTTTTTTTTTTGTATTGCTTCTTTAACTGCCTGTCTTTCCCACCCAACAGGAAGCTCCATAAAGCCAGACTGTCTGTACTGCTCATCGTGGTGAGCCCAGAGCCTGACAAGTACCTCACACACCACAGGCACCTAGTATTTCTCAAGTGAATGAACTGGTAAATGAAAAGAAAGATGGATGGAATGGTTTGCTGAATATACTTTTTGTCCAAAAAGATTTGCCCATATTTGGATATATTATTAAAAATAATAAAGAGTAATATATTGTAAAGGATTTGAGTCTGAGCTGGAGAAGAAAGCTAGATGCACACTTAATTTTATTAATAGCTACTAGTAGTACTCCTGTATTTTTCCACCAGCAGAATCCTTTTGACCAGTGTTTTTCTGCCGTTTTAGTTGACTGCAGCGACATCTACTGATGAGTTGGAGGAAGAGCCATCTTTTTCACTTGCTGATTACAAGTGGTGCCTGAGACCAGACCTCAGGGCACTCGCTCAGGTGTCACCCTGTCGTCCCACATAATGATTCTTACAGAATGTTATCTCCATTTTACAGATAGAAGACTCGAGTGTATATTCCACTCATATATCCCACAGCAAGGCAGAGACAGAGCCCTCAATAGCGACTCCTGGCTCCTGAATGAGGAAGGGGATGATTGTCACACAGATGCCTCGCTAGAAGAAATGAATCAATAACTTAGCTCCTCTTTATTTGAATACCACCTCTACGTCTATATTTGTCTTCAAGAATTCCCATCTTTTTGAGAATTTAGCCCATAAAAATGTGGCAACTCCAAACTAAATGAATGGTGACAAGAAAAATTGAGGAAACCTAGAATAGTATAAGGAAACATCTTCATGCCATTTTGTAAAAATGAATAAAACCCTGTTATTTTTCTAGTGCCTCTTGTTCACTTAAGAAGTCACTCTGTTAGCTCATCCCTGAAGCCAACTGCAGCTTATGCTATATAAAGCAGAAAAGATACTAGAGGCAGCACTGCTTGTGATTACAGCCAAACATATCCCAAGTTATACACTCATATACTTATAAAATTCCAAATCTTAGGACTATGTTTATTGTCTGAAAAAGTAAAAAGTCAAACATCACCCACCCCAAGCTACTGTCCGCTCATCAGGTCATTCTGTCCTCTGATGCCCACTCTGGTATGTGCTCATTCATGCCTTTGAGCTCTAGAGCAAGTATTATCCTAGCAAGCAACCCACTCTTACTTCCTTTGTCTCCTAGCTTAATCTCAGAAAGGATGAACTTATTGACTTAACCAGAAAAAAATCACCTTTCTAAAGCTGCAATCTACCTTTAAGTAAAGACTTTTTTTCCTCAACTTGTGCCTAGAAGACATATGATGATGTGACAATTACTATGTGGGATTTTCTGGGATGCTTGGAGGGATGGAAAACCTGCCTCACTGGTTTAAGCAGATGGAAGGCAAAGGACTTCAGAGATGGAAAAAGTAACCGTGAAACCCCACATCTAGCTTCTCTGCCAACTAGCTCTCAAGTAATGAACTACTTGAGCCTCAGTTTTCTTAGCAGTAAAGTAGGGATATCAATGATTCTGTTTATCTCATTGTTAGGATGACATATTTTAAAACATTTAGTAAACTATAAGAGGGCCATACAAATTTAAGGAAGTGTTCTCTCTTAAACCTCCAAATTGAATCACTGAGGAGGTTCTATCATACTTGCATTGACCTTGATAAAGCAAGAAGTACAGTACATGCGCAGAGGAATGCAGACTTTAAGACTGCAGAGAACTCTCAAATTTACCTTAATTCAAGCTTTTGCTTAAAATGAAATAATTGAGGGGATAACTCACGAGGACATCCTCCTGCAGGGCAGGGACCCAAGTCTCCTGACTGCCAGCGCACACTTCTTCCAGGCACTGCCATCAGTCTCCCATCCCACCCAGCATGGATCATCTCCTCTCTGGAATACTATCATGTGCCCAGGTGTGCGCACCTCAAACACAGAATATAAAACCAATAGGAAACTATTAGCAAGGTGAGAAGGCAGCCTTCAGAATGGGAGAAAATAATAGCAAATGAAGCAACGGACAAACAACTAATCTCAAAAATATACAAGCAACTCCTACAGCTCAACTCCAGAAAAATAAATGAGCCAATCAAAAAATGGGCCAAAGATCTAAATAGACATTCCTCCAAAGAAGACATACAGATGGCTAACAAACACATGAAAAGATGCTCAACATCACTCATTATCAGAGAAATGCAAATTAAAACCACTATGAGATACCATTTCACACCAGTCAGAATGGCTGCGATCCAAAAGTCTACAAGCAATAAATGCTGGAGAGGGTGTGGAGAAAAGGGAACCCTCTTACACTGTTGGTGGGAATGCAAACTAGTACAGCCACTATGGAGAACAGTGTGGAGATTCCTTCAAAAACTGGAAATAGAACTGCCTTATGATCCAGAATCCCACTGCTGGGCATACACACTGAGGAAACCAGAAGGGAAAGAGACACGTGTACCCCAATGTTCATCGCAGCACTGTTTATAATAGCCAGGACATGGAAGCAACCTAGATGCCCGTCAGCAGATGAATGGATAAGAAAGCTGTGGTACATATACACAATGGAGTATTACTCAGCCATTAAAAAGAATACATTTGAATCAGTTCTAATGAGATGGATAAAACTGGAACCTATTATACAGAGTGAAGTAAGCCAGAAAGAAAAACACCAATACAGTATACTAACACATATATATGGAATTTAGAAAGATGGTAACAATAACCCTGTGTACGAGACAGCAAAAGAGACACCGATGTATAGATCAGTCTTATGGACTCTGTGGGAGAGGGAGAGGGTGGGGAGATTTGGGAGAATAGCATTGAAACATGTATAATATCATGTATGAAACGAGTCACCAGTCCAGGTTCGATGCACGGTTCTGGATGCTTGGGGCTGGTGCACTGGGACGACCCAGAGGGAGGGTAGGGGAGGGAGGAGGGAGGAGGGTTCAGGATGGGGAACGCAGGTATACCTGTGGCGGATTCATTTCGATATTTGGCAAAACTAATACAATATTGTAAAGTTTAAAAATAAAATTAAAAAAAAAAAAACCAATAGGGAAAGATCAAGGAATCACAGACTATTCCACTTAGACAAGAGAAAGCTATGGAAGAACTTCATAAGTAACAGTTGCAAATGTTCTTCATTTCCACTGAGAACCAAACAAGTGGGGATGGTGGTGATACACGTGTAAAAGCTTAACAACCAATTTTCCTGAGAAAAGGGGTGTGTACGTGTGTGTGTGTGTGTATGCACAAACTTTATTGATATAAAGGATATATAGCACACAATGTACAAATACTTCCTGGGCATGTATCTGGAGAAAAGCATGGTTTGAAAGGATACGTGCACCCCAATGTTCACTGCAGCACTGTTTACAACAGCCAAGACATGGAAGCAACCTACCTGTCCACTGACAGAGAAATGGATAAAGAAGATGTGGTGTGTGTATATATATATATATACACACACACACACACACACACACACATATACACACATACAATGGAACACTACTCAGCCATTAAAAGCATGAAATACTGCCATTTGCAGCAATATGGATGGACCCAGAGACTGATACTGAGTGAAATAAGTCAGAGAAGAAGAAATATCATATGACATCCCTTATACGCAGAATCTAAAAAGAAATGATACACACGAACTTACTTATAAAACAGAAACAGACTCACAGATTTAGAAAACGAATTTGTGGTTGCCTGGGGGAAAGGGATAGAGAGCCTGGGGTGGACATGTACACACTGCTATATTTAAAATGAATAAGCAACAAGGTCCAACCGTATAGTACAGGAAACTGCTCAATATTATATAGCAGCCTGGCTGGGCGGGGAGTTTGGGAGAATAGATACATGTATATATATGATTGAGTCCGTTTGCTGTCCACCTGAAACTACCACAACATTGTTGATGAGCTGTATTCCAATACAAAATAAAAAGTTTAAAACAATGTACAAATAGCACTAACAGACATAATATTCCCTATTCTAAATCCTAATATAGCCAATTGATTCTCACAGAAGGCTTTCATTAGTTTTTGCCAAACTTTTCTAGCTATAACTAACTTATGGTTGCAATTCATCTATGAGTTGACAAGTGGATTTGCACTTCATCCCACTAACTCTTTTTTCAATACATCTACTGTCATCAAATCTGATGTGTAATCTACTGTTCAGCCATTCTTCATCCTGATACTAATTATACTCATTAAACTGAAGCCAATCTCAGCGTTGGCACTAGAGACAACTACTTTTTAAAATTTAATCTGCATTGTTAAGACTTTAGTTCTAGGCCATCAAAAAATAGTAAATCAAGCCCTGACTCGTAGCATTTATCCATTTCTATGATATAAATATTTCCACCAGAGCCAATTCCAAGCTATCCATATGACATCACTGAGAGCAGAGTGGGGAAAACAGACACAGCAGCCCACCATGATACAGAATTTCAACCATACGGGTATAGCAGATGTAAACTGTAACTCAGTTGGTAAAGAATCTGCCTGCAGTGCAGGACCCAGGTTCGATTCCTGGATCAGGGAGGCACCTGGAGAAGGAAATGGCAACCCACTCCAGTATTCTTGCCTGGAGAATCCCATGGACAGAGGAGCCTGGAGGGCCACGGTCTGTGGGGTCGCAACAGTCAGACACGACTTAGCGACTAAACCAGCACCAACCTCAAGATCACAGGCATAACTAAAATGTAGTAGAATAATTAGGAAGTGAAAAGTTTTGAGTATTATTGTTGTTCTTCAGTCATTAAGTTGTGTCCGACTCTTTGTGGACACATGGACTGCAGCATGCCAGGTTTTGAATATGTCTGATTCTATCTTTGATATAATTTATTTAAAGTTTATCTTGAAGATGGCGGAGGAGTAGGACAGGGAGAACACTTTCTCCCCCACAAATTCATCAAAAGAGCATTTAAACGTCGAGTAAATTCCACAAAACAACTTCTGAATGCCGGCAGAGGACATCAGGCACCCAGAAAAGCAATCCAACTCTTCGAAAGGAGGTAGGAAAAAATATAAAAGACAAAAAAAGAGACAAAAGAGGGAGGGACGGAGTTCCGTCCCGGGAAGGGAGTCTTAAAAAGAGAGAAGTTTCCAAACACCAGGAAACCTTCTCACTGCCGAATCTGTGCCGAGCTTTGGAAGCACAGAGGGCAACATAACAGGAAGAAAAAATAAATAAACAATTAAAACTCGAAGATTGCGAGTCCTACAGTAACTCCCCCAGCGGAGAAGCAGCGCAGACGCCTGCACGCGCCATTAACAAGCAGGGGCTGGGCACGGAGGCGCAGCGCGGGCTGCATCGCTTAGAGTAAGAATCTGGCCTGAATACCCTGAGCATTATCTGAGCGAAATAATTTGGGCTAGCAAACCAGACTGTGGGATATCTACCACGCGAAAAGCCAGCCCCAACTTAAGACACTGCCAGGCCCGCGCACGGAACAAAGAATTGAACAGAGATAGCCGGCTGCAGACCTTCCCCCTCCAGTGACAGGCAGCCAGAGCCGGAAGGGGGCAATCGCAGCCCCAGAGAGACATTATCTATAAAACTGTAAGCAGGCTTCTTTGCTAACTAAAACTTCTTGGGGGTCTGGATGGTTAACATCTGCCTAAGAAGGTGCGCCGGTTTTACACCCAGATAACCGAGTGGCGGGGAGGCGGTAAGTCGCAGCATTGGCGCTCGCCGAACACTTCATCACTTGAGCTGCTCGGACCTGGGAAGAGCACAAAACTCAGGCCCAACTGAGTCTGCGCCTCTGAGGACTACCCGAGTGCCTGAACCTGAGCGGCTTGGACCTGGGAGGTACATGCAACCCAGGGCCAGCCTCGGATTGTTCCCGGCGGAACAACCTAGAGCCCGAGCAGTGTGGGCAGGGAGGCTACACGCGCCGTGAGCGGGGGCAGACCCAGTGTGGCTGAGGCACTGCGAGCGCACGCCAGTGTTATTTGTTTGCAGCATCCCTCCCTCCCTCCCTCCCTCCCCACAGCGTGACTGAACAAAGAGAAGAAATACAGCTCCCCCCATCAGAACACCGACACAAGCCTCCCTAACCAGGAAACCTTGACAAGCCACCTGTACAAACCCACACACAGCGAGGAAAAGCCACAATAAAGAGAACTCCACAAACTGCCAGAATACAGAAAGGACACCCCAAACTCAGCAATTTAAACAAGATGAAGAGACAGAGGAAGAGCCAGCAGATAAAGGAACAGGATAAATGCCCACCAAACCAAACAAAAGAGGAAGAGATAGGGAATCTACCTGATAAAGAATTCCGAATAATGATAGTGAAATTGATCCAAAATCTTGAAATTAAAATGGAATCACAGATAAATAGCTTAGATAAATAGCTTGGAGACAAGGATTGAGAAGATGCAAGAAAGGTTTAACAAGGACCTAGAAGAAATAAAAAAGAGTCAATATATAATGAATAATGCAATAAATGAAATTAAAAACACTCTGGAGGCAACAAATAGTAGAATAACAGAGGCAGAAGATAGGATTAGTGAATTAGAAGATAGAATGGTAGAAATAAATGAATCAGAGAGAATAAAAGAAAAACGAATTAAAAGAAATGAGGACAATCTCAGAGACCTCCAGGACAATATTAAACAATACAACATTCAAATCATAGGGGTTCCAGAAGAAGAAGACAAAAAGAAAGACCATGAGAAAATACTTGAGGAGATAATAGTTGAAAACTTCCCTAAACTGGGGAAGGAAATAATCACCCAAGTCCAAGAAACCCAGAGAATCCCAAACAGGATAAACCCAAGGCGAAACACCCCAAGACACATATTAATCAAATTAACTAAGATCAAACACAAAGAACAAATATTAAAAGCAGCAAGGGAAAAACAACAAATAACACACAAGGGAATTCCCATAAGGATAACAGCTGATCTTTCAATAGAAACTCTTCAAGCCAGGAGGGAATGGCAAGACATACTTAAAATGATGAAAGAAAATAACCTACAGCCCAGATTATTGTACCCAGCAAGGATTTCATTCAAGTATGAAGGAGAAATCAAAAGCTTCTCAGACAAGCAAAAGCTGAGAGAATTCTGCACCACCAAACCAGCTCTACAACAAATACTAAAGGATATTCTCTAGACAGGAAACACAAAAATGGTGTATAAACTCGAACCCAAAACAATAAAGTAAATGGCAACGGGATCATACTTATCAGTAATTACCTTAAATGTAAATGGGTTGAATGCCCCAACCAAAAGACAAAGACTGGCTGAATGGATACAAAAACAAGACCCCTACATATGTTGTCTACAGGAGACCCACCTCAAAACAGGGGACACATACAGACTGAAAGTGAAGGGCTGGAAAAAGATTTTCCATGCAAATAGGGACCAAAAGAAAGCAGGAGTAGCAATACTCATATCAGATAAAATAGACTTTAAAACAAAGGCTGTGAAAAGAGACAAAGAAGGTCACTACATAATGATCAAAGGATCAATCCAAGAAGAAGATATAACAATTATAAATATATATGCACCCAACACGGGAGCACCGCAGTATGTAAGACAAATGCTAACAAGTATGAAAGGAGAAATTAACAATAACACAATAATAGTGGGAGACTTTAATACCCCACTCACACCTATGGATAGATCAACTAAACAGAAAATTAACAAGGAAACACAAACTTTAAACGATACAATAGACCAGTTAGACCTAATTGATATCTATAGGACATTTCATCCCAAAACAATGAATTTCACCTTTTTCTCAAGCGCACTTGGAACCTTCTCCAGGATAGATCACATCCTGGGCCATAAAGCTAGCCTTGGTAAATTCAAAAAAATAGAAATCATTCCAAGCATCTTTTCTGACCACAATGCAGTAAGATTAGATCTCAATTACAGGAGAAAAACTATTAAAAATTCCAACATATGGAGGCTGAACAACACGCTGCTGAATAACCAACAAATCACAGAAGAAATCAAAAAAGAAATCAAAATTTGCATAGAAACGAATGAAAATGAAAACACAACAACCCAAAACCTGTGGGACACAGTAAAAGCAGTCCTAAGGGGAAAGTTCATAGCAATACAGGCACACCTCAAGAAACAAGAAAAAAGTCAAATAAATAACCTAACTCTACACCTAAAGCAACTAGAAAAGGAAGAAATGAAGAACCCCAGGGTTAGTAGAAGGAAAGAAATCTTAAAAATTAGAGCAGAAATAAATGCAAAAGAAACAAAAGAGACCATAGCAAAAATCAACAAAGCCAAAAGCTGGTTCTTTGAAAGGATAAATAAAATTGACAAACCATTAGCGAGACTCATCAAGAAACAAAGGGAGAAAAATCAAATCAATAAAATTAGAAATGAAAATGGAGAGATCACAACAGACAACATAGAAATACAAAGGATCATAAGAGACTATTATCAACAATTATATGCCAATAAAATGGACAACAAGGAAGAAATGGACAAATTCTTAGAAAAGTACAACTTTCCAAAACTCGACCAGGAAGAAATAGAAAACCTTAACAGACCCATCACAAGCACGGAAATTGAAACTGTAATCAAAAATCTTCCAGCAAACAAAAGCCCCGGTCCAGACGGCTTCACAGCTGAATTCTACCAAAAATTTAGAGAAGAGCTAACACCTATCCTGCTCAAACTCTTCCAGAAAATTGCAGAGGAAGGTAAACTTCCAAACTCATTCTATGAGGCCACCATCACCCTAATACCAAAACCTGACAAAGATCCCACAAAAAAAGAAAACTACAGGCCAATATCACTGATGAACATAGATGCAAAAATCCTAAACAAAATTCTAGCAATCAGAATCCAACAACACATTAAAAAGATCATACACCATGACCAAGTGGGCTTTATCCCAGGGATGCAAGGATTCTTCAATATCCGCAAATCAATCAATGTAATACACCACATTAACAAATTGAAAAACAAAAACCATATGATTATCTCAATAGATGCAGAGAAAGCCTTTGACAAAATTCAACACCCATTTATGATAAAAACTCTCCAGAAAGCAGGAATAGAAGGAACATACCTCAACATAATAAAAGCTATATATGATAAACCCACAGCAAACATTATCCTCAATGGTGAAAAATTGAAAGCATTTCCTCTAAAGTCAGGAACAAGACAAGGGTGCCCACTTTCACCATTACTATTCAACATAGTTTTGGAAGTTTTGGCTACAGCAATCAGAGCAGAAAAGGAAATAAAAGGAATCCAAATTGGAAAAGAAGAAGTAAAACTCTCACTATTTGCAGATGACATGATCCTCTACATAGAAAACCCTAAAGACTCCACCAGAAAATTACTAGAACTAATCAATGATTATAGTAAAGTTGCAGGATATAAAATCAACACACAGAAATCCCTTGCATTCCTATACACTAATAATGAGAAAACAGAAAGAGAAATTAAGGAAACAATTCCATTCACCATTGCAACGAAAAGAATAAAATACTTAGGAATATATCTACCTAAAGAAACTAAAGACCTATATATAGAAAACTATAAAACACTGGTGAAAGAAATCAAAGAGGACACTAATAGATGGAGAAATATACCATGTTCATGGATTGGAAGAATCAATATAGTGAAAATGAGTATACTACTCAAAGCAATTTATAGATTCAATGCAATCCCTATCAAGCTACCAACAGTATTCTTCACAGAGCTAGAACAAATAATTTCACAATTTGTATGGAAATACAAAAAACCTCGAATAGCCAAAGGGATCTTGAGAAAGAAAAATGGAACTGGAGGAATCAACCTACCTGACTTCAGGCTCTACTACAAAGCCACAGTTATCAAGACAGTATGGTACTGGCACAAAGACAGAAATATAGATCAATGGAACAAAATAGAAAGCCCAGAGATAAATCCACACACATATGGACACCTTATCTTTGACAAAGGAGGCAAGAATATACAGTGGATTAAAGACAATCTCTTTAACAAGTGGTGCTGGGAAATCTGGTCAACCACTTGTAAAAGAATGAAACTAGAACACTTTCTAACACCATATACAAAAATAAACTCAAAATGGATTAAAGATCTCAACGTAAGACCAGAAACTATAAAACTCCTAGAGGAGAACATAGGCAAAACACTCTCTGACATACATCACAGCAGGATCCTCTATGACCCACCTCCCAGAATATTGGAAATAAAAGCAAAAATAAACAAATGGGACCTAATTAAACTTAAAAGCTTCTGCACATCAAAGGAAACTATCAGCAAGGTGAAAAGACAGCCTTCAGAATGGGAGAAAATAATAGCAAATGAAGCAACGGACAAACAACTAATCTCAAAAATATACAAGCAACTCCTACAGCTCAACTCCAGAAAAATAAATGACCCAATCAAAAAATGGGCCAAAGATCTAAATAGACATTTCTCCAAAGAAGACATACAGATGGCTAACAAACACATGAAAAGATGCTCAACATCACTCATTATCAGAGAAATGCAAATCAAAACCACTATGAGGTACCATTTCACACCAGTCAGAATGGCTGCGATCCAAAAGTCTACAAATAATAAATGCTGGAGAGGGTGTGGAGAAAAGGGAACCCTCTTACACTGTTGGTGGGAATGCAAACTAGTACAGCCACTATGGAGAACAGTGTGGAGATTCCTTAAAAAACTGGAAATAGAACTGCCTTATGATCCAGCAATCCCACTGCTGGGCATACACACTGAGGAAACCAGAAGGGAAAGAGACACGTGGACCCCAATGTTCATCGCAGCACTGTTTATAATAGCCAGGACATGGAAGCAACCTAGATGCCCATCAGCAGATGAATGGATAAGAAAGCTGTGGTACATATACACAATGGAGTATTACTCAGCCATTAAAAAGAATACATTTGAATCAGTTCTAATGAGGTGGATGAAACTGGAGCCTATTATACAGAGTGAAGTAAGCCAGAAGGAAAAACATAAATACAGTATACTAACGCATATATATGGAATTTAGAAAGATGGTAACGATAACCCTGTATACGAGACAGCAAAAGAGACACTGATGTATAGAATAGTCTTATGGACTCTGTGGGAGAGGGAGAGGGTGGGAAGATTTGGGAGAATGGCATTGAAACATGTGAAATGTCATGTATGAAACGAGATGCCAGTCCAGGTTCAGTGCACGATGCTGGATGCTTGGGGCTGGTGCGCTGGGACGGCCCAGGGGGATGGTATGGGGAGGGGGGAGGGGGGAGGGTTCAAAGAGAAAAAAAAAAAAAGGAAAAAGAAAAAAGTTAAATAAACAGGGTGACAATAAAAAAAAAAAGAAAGAGAAAAAAAAAAAGAAAAAAAAAAAGAATAATCACCTTTAGAGAAAAATAAGTTTTCTGAAGAAAGGGTCATAAAATGTTAACAGCCCTCCTGGCCAGAAGATGATGTAAATCACCTAAACTTTTGCATATGATAAGTTTGAAAGCCTGGCTTCGATAGGGATCAAGGACTGCTGTCCTTGCATGACTCTACCCCTTCCCCCATTATCCTCTATGCACAACTTAAGGTATAAAAACTACTTTGGAGAATAAAGTGCGAGCCTTGCTCACCGAAAAAAAAAAAAAAATAAAGTTTATCTTATTAGTTAAATTAAAATTTAAATGTAAGTTTAATTTATTTAATGTATCTTATTAGTTAAATTAAAATTTAAATGTAAGTTTAATTTATTTAATAATTTGATTTTTAATAATGGCTGGATTTCACAACAAGCTTACAAAATTCCTGAAGCTAACAATTGGCTTTTGCAATTCAGTAAGAGCTAGTTCCAACATGGGGCTCCCAAAACTGTAAGAGGGATGTGGGTTCATATATTAAGAGCAGTAATTTCATAGAGTGACCATATGATCCAGCAATCCCACTCCTGGCCAAACACTGGGAAAAGATGAAAACTCCAAAGAGGTATCTGCACCCCACTGTTCATAGCAGCACTATTTACAACAGCCAAGAAGTGGGCATCCAAATACCCACCAACAGATAACTGTTTTAAGAAGATGTGGGGTGTATCTACAATGGAATACTTGTTTTTTAATCACTAAATAGTGTCCAACTCTTTGGCAACCTCCCCTGTCCATGGATTCTTCAGGCAAGAATACGGGAGTGGGTAGCCATTTCCTTCTCCAGGGAATCTTCCCAATCCAGAGATCAAACCCATGGATCCTGCACTGGCAGGCGGATTCTTTACAGCTGAGCCACTAGGGAAGCCCACAATGGAATACAACTCAGTGACTGAAAAAAAAAGAGTGAAATACTGCCATTTGCAGCAATGTGGATGGACCAGAGAATACCATACTAAGTGAAGCAATTCAGACAGAGAAAGACAAATACTATATGATACCCCTTATACATGGAATCTAAAAAATAATACAAAGGGATGTATATACAAAACAGAAACAAATTCATAAAAAAAAACAATTTATGGTTACCAAAGGGGAAAGGGATGGGGGAGGGGGAGGGATAATCTGGCAGGATAGGACTAACAGATATGAATTACTATATACAAAATAAACAACAAGGATTTACCATAAAACACAGGAACTATATTCAATATATTGTGATAATTTATAAAGTAAAATAATCTGAAAATATACATATGTGTGTATATATATATGAATCACTGCTGTACACTTGAAGCTAACACAATATTGTAAATCAATTATAACTCAGTTTTTAAAAAAGCCAGCATTTTCAAAACAAAATAAAGATGTGGGTTTAATTCCTGGTTCTCCCACTTGCTGGATATATGAATTTTAAATAACTTCATATGTAAAATGGAAAATATATTACTATGTCTCTCTTAGGGTTATTGTGAAGATTATATCAGGTTTTCTGTAAAAAAAAAATGAAATTAGAACATTTTCTCAGTCCATATACAAAAATAAAATCCAAATGGATTAAAGACCTAAATGTATTTAAGACAAGACACCATAAAACTCCTAGAAGAAAACATAGACAGAACACTCTTGGACATAAATTGTAGCAAAATATTTTTTGATCTATCTTCTAAAGCAAAGAAATCAAAAGTAAAAATAAATAAATGAGACCTACTGATGCTTTTGAACTGTGGTGCTGGAGAAGACTCTTGCGAGTCCCTTGGACTGCAAGGAGATCCAACCAGTCAGTCCATCCTAAAGGAGACCAGTCCTGGGTGTTCATTGGAAGGACTGCTGCTGAGGCTGAAACTCCAATACTTTGGCCACCTCATGTGAAGAGTTGACTCATTGGAAAAGACCCTGATGCTGGGAGAGCTTAGAGGCAGGAAGAGAAGGGGACGACAGAGGATGAGATGGCTGGATGGCATCCCAACTCGATGCACATGAGTTTGGGTGAACTCCGGGAGTTGGTGATGGACAGGGAGGCCTGGCGTGCTGTGATTCATGGGGTCGCAAAGAGTCGGAGACGACTGAGTGACTGAACTGAACGGAAGTAAACTTAAAGGCTTTTTGCACAGCAAAGGAAAACATCAACAAAACAAACAAAAAAAACCCAATCTGTTGAATGGGAGAAAATATTTGCAAACAATATGACCAACAGAGAGACAATATCCAAAATACATAATAGCTCACACAACTCACGATCAAAAAACTAACAATCTGATTTTAAAATGGGCAGAAGACCTAAGTAGACATTTTTCCAAAGAAGACATACAAATGGCTACTAGGCACATAAAAAGATATTCAACATCACTAATCATCAGAGAAATGCAAATCAAAACACAATGAGGTATCACCTCACACTTGTCAGAATGGCTATCATCAAAAACTCTACAAATAATAAATGCTGGCAAAGATGAGGAGAAAATAGAACTCCTGCACATTACTGGTGGGAATGCAAACTGGTACAGCCATTGTAGAAACAGTATGGCGGAGTCCTCAGAAAACTAAAAATAGAACTACCATATGATCCAGCAATTCCAGTCCTGGGTACACACAAAGAAAATGAAAACATGTAGTCCAGCGTTCATAGCAGCATTATTTACAATAGCCAAAACATGGTAGCAACCTAAGTGCCCCCCAACAGAAGAATGGATAAAGGTATGGTGTATATATCAGTTCAGTTCAGTTCAGTGGTGTCTGACTCTTTTTGACCCCATGAATCACAGCACGCCAGGCCTCCCTGTCCATCACCAACTCCCGGAGTTCACTCAGACTCACGTCCATTGAGTCAGTGATGCCATCCAGCCATCTCATCCTCTGTCGTCCCCTTCTCCTCCTGCCCCCAATCCCTCCCAGCATCAGAGTCTTTTCCAATGAGTCAACTTGAGTAATAATGGGATATTATTCAGTCATAAAAAAGAATGAAAGTTTTCTGTTTGCAACAACATGGATAGACCTAGAGAGTATTGCACTTAGTGAAATAAATCAGAGAAAGGCAAATACCTTATGCTATCACTGATAAGTGATATCTAAAACTAAGGCAAATGAATGAATGTAACAAAACAGAAACAGACTCACAGATATAGAGAATAAACTAGTGGCTGCCAGTAAGGAGAAGCGAGAGGGGAAAAAATAGAAGTAGGAGATTTAAAGGTACAAACTAATATATGTAAAATAAATAAGCTACAAGGATATATGGTACAGCACAGGGAAATACAGCCATTATTTTATAATAACTTTAATTAGAGTATAATCTATAAAAATGCTAAATCACTATGTTGTATACCTGAAACTAATACAATATTGTAAATCAACTACTGTTAGTTTAAAAATAATCAAATAAATAAAATCAAGCTTTCTGTGGTTACCATCATAGCCAAAACCTGGAACGTACGGAACATGAAAGAAGCATACGTTATTTACGTTGTTGAAGAATTTTCTCATCATTTAAGCAATGTAATGACTTTCCAAGGAAGATGATCAAATCCTCTCCTCTGAAAGTATATGGAAATTGAGGAAATGTCCATGTGCATGGAAAGCACTGTGGGAATGAAGCCAGGGACAACTGATGCCCTAAGCATTAGAATCATTATCCTTTCTTAAGAATCACTGCTATCTAGTATTATCTAAAGTAACAAAGGAACTCAGGAAGAAAATCAATTGCTTAGCAGTTTTATGCATTGGAGAAGGAAATGGCAACCCACTCCAGTGTTCTTGCCTGGAGAATCCCAGGGACGGAGAAGCCTAATGGGCTGCCGTCTATGGGATCGCACAGAGTCGGACACGACTGAAGCGACTTAGCAGCAGCAGCAGCAGCATGAGTATAGAGCAAGCACCCAGCAAATGAGAGCTGCTACTGATAATTTTACTTTATATTTATGTGCCCATAAAAGTGCTATGTAAACAGCAGGAGTTCAACAAAAACTTTGAAGAAGTGTACATTTGGATGTGTTTTCTCCCAACAGCAAGGCTGGATTTGTCCTGTTCTAATCTCATTGGAAAAGATCCTGATGCTGGGAAGGATCGAAGGTGGAAGGAGAAGGGGATAACAGAGGATGAGATGGTTGGATGGCATCACCGACTTGATGGACATGAGTTTGAGCAAGCTCCGGGAGTTGGTGATGGACAGTGAAGCCTGGCATGCTGCAGTCCATGGGGTTGCAAAGAGTCGGACACAACTGAGCAACTGAACTGATACTGACTGACTGATGATGAATCCACTCTGAGGGCTTCCCAAGTGGCACTAGTGGTAAAGAACCCACCTGCCAATGCTGTGCTTAGTTGTTCAGTCAACTCCAACTCTTTGCGACCTCATGAATTGCAGCCCACCAGCTCCTCTGTCAATGGGGATTTTCCGGGCAAGAATACTGGAGTGGGTTGCTATGCAGGGGACATAAGAGATGAAGGTTTGATCCCTGGATCAGGAATATCCCCTAGAGGAGGGCACGGCAACCCACTCCAGTATTCTTGCTTAGAAAATCCCATGGACAGAGGAGCCTGGCAGACTACAGTCTATAGGGTCTCAAAATTTTTGAGTCAGACACGACTGAAGCAACTTGGCACACACACAAAATCCACTTGTGACTGGGACTCTCAGAGAGTCACGGCATATTCACGTGGCTCCTTTTTTAGAATTCATCCTGTGATCCTTAACTGAAGGGAGCTGGGGGTGGTTTGCTTGGCACTTGGCTCTTACGAGCCTCAGGGAAGTCCTAAAATTCCACACTTCTTAAAAGCACAAATGATAACCAAGGGAATGATCTGAGTAGCTGAGTTCATGGTAAGATCTGTCAGCATACACACTAGCCAAGGGTGGCATAGTTCATCCCCGTTTCATCCCCGTTTCTCCTCTGTAGCAGGTAACAGTCAGGTGGTTTCACTTTTGAAGATATGAAGGCAGAGAGAGATGAAATGCCCTTGTCACCATCATTAAGAGTACAAATAATTAAATTAAATCAGTAAAAAATTTAAAGCAGAGCCAAAACTAACTAGTGGTTTAGGGGTCTAGAGAATTCTGTCCCTAATGGAAGAAGGGGAGGACCAACCAACTGTACCTTTAATAAAAGCAGATACTATAAAATTCCTTTTTTAAAAGACCTCTAGGACCTCTCAGTCTCCCAAGTAAGGCTTCCTCATCTTCCCAAATAAAGCATATGTCCATTGGCCTCTTGCCCCTTACAGTGTGGCCCACAGCCCAGCAGCATCTTCATCTCGTGGGAGCTTTGTACAAATGCAGCATCCCCAGTGGCTCCTCAGACCTAGTGAATCAGAACCCACACTTTATCAGCATCCCCAAGTGATCTGGATGTGCACTGATATTCAAGAAACACCATACCTACTTTTTCTTAAGGATTATTCTCAGCTGTAGGAGAAGGCAATGGCAACCCACTCCACTACTCTTGCCTGGAAAATCCCATGGACGGAGGAGCCTGGTAAGCTACAGTCCATGGGGTCGCACAGAGTCAGACACGACTGAAGTGACTTAGCAGCAGCAGCATTCTCAGCTGTATAAAATTATTAAGACATTCACGATGCAGAGAAGCTGGATGTAAAACTGTATGAGGCTACTAAGTAGTACAAAACACCACTTCCAAGTTCATGTCTTAATACTATAGTCTTTATGCTAAATGTCCTGAAAATAGTCACGCTGTGAGTTTTCTTTCTTAACAGCATTCTTTAATTATCCTACGTATTCCAAAAGTTAAAATATATAATTAACATAGAGAAAAATAACACTTAGAGGCAAAAATATAGGTAAGACACAGAAACCTTACCTATATCTTGAAGGTGCAATATCTGAAAAGTGAAAACTCTGATCAATTATTTGTGTTGCCTCTAAAACAGGCAATCACTTTCCAATCTCCTCACACTAAACTCATTAAACACAATGATTAATAAAGTATTGCATGGACAACCTCTGGGTCATGCTGGGGAAAAAAAGAATAAATCAACAAAGGCCACTAGGAATCTCTGTCAGATTTTTAAATAATTCAACTATTGTACTCTCAAGAGCATTGAGGTTCTCAAACATGTGCTTGGTAGTAGATTCCCTCTTCTCATACACAGTCTTAGTGGGAATTCCCATTGTATGCAAACTCCTTGAGAAAATATGGAGGAAAGCAGTCTTTCTTATTAGGTTCCTTGCATTCTCTGCCTATTTAAATCAAACTAACCTTTATCTAAATGATCCTCTATTTCCCTTTGCCTGTATATATCTACTCACGTCAACTTACAACAACCCTATGAGCTAACAGTTACCTTTTTAGAGTTAGGAAAACCAAGGCTCAGAGAGGTCAAAGATTTGTCAAGGAACAATGGCAGCAAAGAGAAGACTTGAATTCAGGACATCATGACCCCAAATTCTAGGCTTTCAACTGCCATCCTGCATGTTGTCTCTCTGGCTGTCACGGCTCCCCTTGTTTGAAATTACTATTTCACCCTTCGGTACTTTCAGAGCATTTTTTCCCTGCGTACGTCACTTCCCACCTCACATTATAGAGTTTTCATCCCCATGATTCTTATGCTCCTGGACAGCAGACCCTGTGTTCTGCACATCACTAATGATAGAAAACTGGGTTTTCCTCAGTTCTCTGGGGTTTCCTTCCTAGAGGAAGTGTTTCTGAAAATGCAAAGTGGTCACCAAGTTGGTTTTGCTTCAGCTAAGCTGCAATTACCACCATGACCACAGCCACCACCACCGGCTCCACCTTCAGCCAGGTGGGGTCACACGACTAGTTTTCACTAACAGAATCTGAGTGGAAGGAAAATGAGTCCACTCCAGGCTGAGGCATTGCACGTAGCTTTCCTTAAGTTCTTTTCCCTGCCACCTGGCTGGATACAGAGGATCCACGGAGGTTGCTTAGGCCCAAGAAGATAGTAGAGACACTTGGTGGAAGAGTAACTGTTGACAGTGGCGGCTCTGAAGAGGGCAAGTAACAAATCCACTGAGTTAAGCCACTGAGACTGGAATCGTTTGTCACAGCAACTGGCCTTCCCTGACAGATCCATCTTCGCTTATCCAAAGTCTCCTATTCAGTTCTTTTAGTTAACAAGTACTCTTTCACAATACAAATGCTTCCAAACAAATTAGGGCTACAAGGGATTCTTACTTCAGTGTGCAAGAAAAAATTTTAACTTTGAAAAAAGGAAGATGATACTGAACATTCTTTTAATGGACTGTTGAAGCCTCTGAGAACTATCTGATTCCTTGTAGGGCTCTGAGTCACCTTTGGACTCAATTTTTTAACTTGTAGATAACTGACAGCGATACAAATAGTTCTTCTCCAGACAAGCAAATTAATTGTCCAGTGGAGAAACAGCCTTCATCCCTTGGAAAAAGTTAGTCATAGATCCATTTGTCAATTTACTTTAACAGTCCTTTTTCTTTTTGTCTGTTTGTTTTGGTTTAAAAGTTGGAGTTCATTTGACAATCCACAAGTGATTTGCAAATTTTATGGCTTAGTTGGAGCCAAATTTGAAACAGTCCTTGACTCCATGTAAATTTGTGATTTTTTGATCTTTCCTTTGATCCAGCTGTGTCTGCCTGGTTTCTTTGTTAATTAATGAGCTTTTAAAAGTCTTTGACACATGTTCATTCTATATCTGAGTAAGAACCATAATTAAATCTTCTTTAAAAATATACCTTTTAACAACTATGAATTGCTGATGGTCCCTCAAAAAGTCTTTAAACCAAGTTCTTAAAGAAAGAGTGTTCTGATATAGTGAAATGGATTAAGGGAAAACTGAAGACTCTTTAGATCCCAAGGGTAGTCCTGCGTGACCGCCACCCTAGTGATGAAAGCAAAGGTACAAAGTGAGGATGATCAGGGAGAAGGAGGAAGAAAAGTTTGAAAGATTTCACTGAGAACAAACTTTCCCCACATCATGATTTTTCCTGTGGTTTTCCCCTACCTCTTTCTGATTAGTGGATTAAGTAAATGAGCTGTTTTTAGAACTCTCTGTGGTTTCTGAGGCTAGCAACAACTCTTCACCTTAGGACTGTGTACATGACCTCTGTCATCAGTCTGCATCCCACATGGTAGGGTTCAGAAGCCCAAGGCTGTGGTCCTATGGGAAGTGCAATACTTAATCAAGTTTGTGATAAACAAACCTAGGTGAAACTCCTGGTGCCTGTGGTGGATTTCACATCTAATCTTCTGCCGCTGGAAGCCGCCCACATTACTTGGAGATTTATCCCCAAGGATTCATCAAAGCCATCCTGTTCCAAACAGTTGCTGTCCTCTTTCAAAAGGAACAGCTTGAAATTCAAATCCCATTATTTCAGAAAGATTTCAGCCCTGCAGGAAAACTTAGAGGCAGAAAGCGTAAATCAAAATTCTCTCAGCTATGAGCCCTTCTCTGTTTTATCAATAAATTCCTTCCCTGGGTCTTGATAATCTGGATGTTTGTAAAGTTTACTTTAAGGATTCTTCACATGAATTGAAACTAGGCATATCTTCGTTGGACACACATTTTTATTTTGTGCCAGATTCTGTGAAAAAAAAGTCTTTCTGTCTGACAGAAAATCAGGAACACTCTTAGCTGGAAAAGCAGAATCCTGTGGCTATTAATTCTCAAATGCTGAAATGAAATGAACTGACTGACTTCAACCTCACCTGATCACTAAGCTAAGCTTTGAGGCTTTAGCATCCTCTTTTTATGATCTCAATAGAAAAGGGTAAATTACTGAACTGCTCCATTTTCTGAAATGCAGAAGTTAAGCGAATTCTTTCTCTGATCCAAATTAAGGAAGACAAAACTGGGGAGACTCCAAATATTCCAGATTCTTAACATAGCAGACCTATCTATAACATTTGATTAAGTAATTCACCTTAAATTAGCATCATGTAACTTCAAATCAAGAGATAAGGACACCGTTTTCACTACTTTCTCAATTCTGTTTTAACATAATTAGAAGCTTTTAAAACATCATCTTTGTTTTCTCTGTACTTTTCAAAGAGGACAATTTATACTCAATTTCCTCATTTCTGACATTTTTTTTCAGTCCTCTCAATATTTCTTGTTTAATTCCCAGAAGAGCCTAAGAGATGTTTTCATATGTTAATAATTCCCAACTGAGCCTACGAGTGCATTCTGATTACAAGAAATTAGTTCAAAGCCTTCTCTTCAGATATAATGTGCCTTATTAATGTTTTTATTAACTGTTGCTGATGAAGAGATTATTTTCTGGCTTAGCTCCAAGAATCCTTTTTTAGCCCTCAAAAGGAAAAGTGACTGCTGAATTTTCACATAAGAAATTCATTTCTAAAGAATGAAATGTTATTTTTTTCCAATTCTCTAATTCAATACAGTTTAATTATGAAAATACAGATAAGGGAAAGCATTAAGCTTTTGGAAAGCATTAAGTCTATTATCTCACACAGATCATTAAAAAAAAATAAAGATGAATAATGTGAAGCTGAGATATTTGGGTTTAGTTCCAGAAGTCTCTTCCTAAATCAACAAGTCCAAATGGGTTTTTTCTTTTTCAATCTTTGATACAAGAACATATTATATTATCTAGGCCCTTTTACAGGGCATTAAAGACATAAAAAGAGAAAATTTTTGTTCAAACCTTAAAGCATTTAAAACACTATATTGTTCAGTCGCCAAGTCATGTCCGACTCTTTGCAACCCCATGAACTGCAGCATGCCAGGCTTCCCTGTCCTTCACTATCTCCTGGAGTTAAAATTTGGTTCCAGTCAGAAAGAAAGTGAAGTCATTCAGTCGTGTCCAACTCTTTGCGACCCCATGGACTGTAGCCTACCAGGCTCCTCCGTCCATGGGATTTTCCAGGTAAGAGTACTGGAGTGGGTTGCCATTTCCTTCTCCAGGGGATCTTTCTGACCCAGGGATTGAACCCAGGTCCCCCGCATTGCAGGCAGACGCTTTACCGTCTGAGCCACCAGGGAAGTTCCAGCTAGAAGTTAGACACAAAAGGACAACTCAGCTCTCTGACTTGAGGAAGCAATGATCCAGTGGCAAAGAGAATCAGGTTTAATAAATTTCTCACTCCCATGTAGGTGATGCTATGACTTTTTATTCTTTGGTGGAAGTTATCAAAGGCCTTATCACTACTGAGCCACCTAATTAACTGCTTGGAAATTTTTTAAATGCTTGGTCCCTTTGAGAATGCAATCATTTGATTCTCATCTGATTTAGACTATAAGGTAATGAAGGTAGTTGGCCCAATATTTTCAAGGTCTGATCACTAAACGTGATCATAGAATCACTCCAAACTCATTCTAAAAAACCATTCTAAAATGTTACATTTCTGGCAGTCTAGTAGTTGAGACTCTGTGCTTCCAATGCAGGGGGTACAGCTTCGATCCCCAACTGGGGAAGATTCCACATGCTGCATGGAGTTGCCAAAAAATTGCTAAATTGTTGCCCATAAGAAAGAAACAGTAGTTACTCCACATAATGCAGGTGTTAGCTAATGCTATGATGGTAATCATTTTGCAGTATCCAAGTGTATCAAATAAGCATGCTGTACAAAATGTTATGTCAGCCATACCTCAATACTGCTGGAAAAACTAAAACAAACCTTAGATTATGTTATATGGATAACATGCTATCTACCTGAAGTCATGGTATAATTAGTTCCTTACTGAAGGGTTTGTAGATGTAAAAACTATTTTGAGGTTAAGTATAGCGAGAAGCAGAGAAAGTTAAGATCACATGAAGTTCTATCTGTCATGTGATGTTTAAACTTAACCTCAGTTATAAGCAGTATGGAAAACCCTTAGTACCTGATCAGTTATCATCTTTTCCACAAATGCAACTAACTCTGTTTAACCCACCCTTTCCCCTCCCCAAAACTGCTATCCAGGAGTTAAATAAGGGACTAGTGTTTGATTGGCAAAGCGCAATAGAGCATTCCCATCCCTCTTCCCAATTGTGCTGGACGGTTTCTGGTCCAGCATGGCTACCAGCTGGAAGAAAAGCCCCTTTCAGTCCATCAATCCGAAGCAAAATGAGAGAGTGGAGTGGAAATGAGCCCTGCCAAGAACAGCTCGGGGCAGTTTCACAGGGAAGGACTGAGTGGGAGTTAGGGTTCCCAGCAAGGCTTCAGCGAGAGCCTGGGGTGCATCCAGACAAAAAAAGGCAGAAAGCTGTCTGAGGAAAGAAGAATAACGGTAGAAAAATGTGGGGTCAGGAAACATTCGATCCCTGTTCTAATGACAGAGATTATAGCCCGACGAAGACAGACCCCAGACAGATCCTGGAGGTCCTTGAATATATCCACAGTATACAAAAGAGACAAATACACTTTTAAGAAATACTTCCTATCCCTGAACTGTTGAATCCCTGAGTTACCTGATGTAAACCTGATTCCTTATTTTTACATTCGGTCTCTCCTTCACTTATCCTGCGCTGTATTTTTACTTAACACCACCAGTCCTTTGAATTTCAAAAATAGCTCTGGCTTCCTGAGGCCAGCTGGAGAGGTTGGCAGTTCTTTTAGATCACACAGAACCTACTACTACAGTACTGGAGAGACCCAGCTGTGCAAAGATTAATATTTTAACAACCAAGACTGATTTCCCTTCCTCAACACAAGAACATCCCCAGGGAAGCTTTACGCAGAAGGGAGTTAGCTGCTTGCTCTGGACAGACAAAATCGCACTCAAGGGTGGTTGTGGCTGCCACTGAGCTCTCCACTAACTCTAGTCTATGAGTTTTCCTCATTAGCATTTGAGACTTAAGAGTTGATTTCTCATTCATTTTCCCCAAAGAAATAGTAGGAGAAGAATAAGGGAATTTGCAGTGTCCCACAGCTGACTCAGGCAAAGGGAACACTGTGTGTGTGTGTGTGTTTTAATGATCTGAGTTCTTCTACCACTCTTGGAATTAATGAATTTCAAAGCCTCAATTCCAGTCTGCCTAAGATTCTTGGTACAAAAGTCCTACATACAGCTGTGAAGAATCATTGTGTCGTCAAAAAAAAATTTAGCGTAGCACACAGTCATCCTTGCCATCCATCCTTTCCACCTTCCAAAAGGCTTAACGTTTCCTACACTGAAGAAACATGAAAGTTTCACTGTGGCCATTATACATAACTGCGCATCAGAAGTGTCATGAGCACCAAACAAACAAACAAACCAAAAAACCAGAATACATCACATTCTTTTCATGTCAGAGTCTGGTTTTCTTGAGGTTTGGCCAGGTCTCTTTTTGATTTCTGGTTCATGATGGGTGTCCGCCAAACACACCTGCGAGCACAGCCAGAAGTGGGCAGCTGGAAGGAACTCTATTCATATCTTTAACCTATTTATAACCTACCTCACGCGCAAAAGATTTATGGCTTCTAACAAATACCTAAAATATAACAGGATAAAAATAAATAAGTGGAAAATTTAGGAAATAAATGCCTTTAAAACCTAAAATCCTGAGTTTGTCAAATGTTTCACCAAGGGCACAGGGAAAGATTTTCTCCCTGCATGCATGTGTGTGTGCTAAGTCACTTCAGTTGTGTCTGACTCTTTGGGACCCTGTGAACTGTAGCCTGCCAGACTCCTCTGTCCATGGAGGACAGAGGATTCTCCAGGCAAGTATACTGGAGTGGGTTGCCATGCCCTCCCCCAGGGGATCTTCCCAACCCAGGGATCGAACCTGCATCGCCTGCATTGGTAGCAGGGTTCTTTACCACTAGCACCAACTGGGAAGCCCCTTTCTCCCCTATAGGTCCCCAACTACTCCTAATCTTTGAGTAACTCAGTAACTCAAATGGAAAAACCTATGAGGAAATGATTTCTTGCACTTGGAAGGCATTCTGCTCTGCAGATCTAATATGCCTTAAGCACTCTTTCTCCTGAGTAAGGAGAGGCAGAGATCACGATCTCTAATTCAAGCTTTAGCACCAGTGCATCTTGCCTAATGCGGAAAAAGGAGGTCTACATCCAAGTTCTGCTCCTCCTGTCTAGGACAAATAATTTAGTTCTTTCCAAAGAGGGAATGGTATTACTCTCAAAGCCAGAAAACTGGGTAACCATCTCAGGACAGGAAGGTGCCTATCCATGGAAACTCACATCTGGAGAGGCTCACTCATTTCAGATGCAGGAGTCAGGGTACAAAATGTCCACAGTTCAGATTTCGAAGTCTGTCACGTGACCATGGACTTTCTGGGAAAATTAAACTAAGGATATCGACTTTAAGTTTCATCTCTACATGAGATTAAACACAGAAAAAAAAAATCTTTTTTTTTTTTTTAAAGACACTGTAATCTGCAAGCCAGGCTTCAGCAATATGTGAACCGTGAACTTCCTGATGTTCAAGCTGGTTTTAGAAAAGGCAGAGGAACCAGAGATCAAATTGCCAACATCCGCTGGATCATGGAAAAAGCAAGACAGTTCCAGAAAAACATCTATTTCTGCTTTATTGACTATGCCAAAGCCTTTGACTGTGTGAATCACAATAAACTGTGGAAAATTCTGAAAGAGATGGGAATAGCAGACCACCTGATCTGCCTCTTGAGAAATGTGTATGCAGGTCAGGAAGCAACAGTTAGAACTGGACATGGAACAACAGACTGGTTCCAAATAGGAAAAGGAGTACGTCAAGGCTATATATTGTCACCCTGCTTATTTAACTTCTATGCAGAGTACATCATGAGAAATGCTGGACTGGAAGAAACACAAGCTAGAATCAAGATTGCCGGGAGAAATATCAATCACCTCAGATATGCAGATGACACCACCCTTATGGCAGAAAGTGAAGAGGAAGTCAAAAGCCTCTTGATGAAAGTGAAGGTGGAGAGTGAAAAAGTTGGCTTAAAGGTCAACATTCAGAAAACGAAGATCATGGCATCCGGTCCCACCACTTCATGGGAAATAGATGGGGAAACAGTGGAAACAGTGTCAGACTTTATTTTTGGGGCTCCAAAATCATTGCAGATGGTGACTGCAGCCATGAATTAAAAGAGGCTTACTCCTTGAAAGGAAAGTTATGACCAACCTAGATACCATATTCAAAAGCAGAGATATTACTTTGCCAACAAAGGTCCATCTAGTCAAGGCTATGGTTTTTCCTGTGGTCATGTATGGATGTGAGAGTTGGACTGTGAAGAAGGCTGAGCACCGAAGAATTGATGCTTTTGAACTCTGGTGTTGGAGAAGACTCTTGAGAGTCCCTTGGACTACAAAGAGATCCAACCAGTCCATTCTGAAGGAGATCAGCCCTGGGATTTCTTTGGAAGGAATGATGCTAGAGCTGAAACTCCAGTACTTTGGCCACCTCATGCGAAGAATTGACTCATTGGAAAAGACTCTGATGCTGGGAGGGATTGGGGGCAAGAGGAGAAGAGGACAACAGAGGATGAGATGGCTGGATGGCATCACTGACTCGATGGACGTGAATGTGGGTGAACTCCGGGAGTTGGTGATGGACAGGGAAGCCTGGCGTGCTGCGATTCATGGGGTCGAAAAGAGTCGGACATGACTGAGCGACTGAACTGAACTGAATCCAAGACCAAAAGATCATTACAAGCAAAGTAAATCTTCACTCCTGGGAATTCAATTCATAGAACACTTCTTAAAATCCGCTATCTCTCTTTATAAACAGAAGCTGCCTCACCCCAAGAGAACAACCAGCGGACCCAGCCTAGGACAGCTGTGCTCCAGGGGGTAGGACCCAGGTATCAATAATTTGTGTCACTCTCCAGGTGATTCCAAAGTGCAGCCAAGAATGAGAACCACTGGTCCAAAGGCTTTAGTCAATCTGCTGCTCACATTGGGCTGGACTAAGGTTTCTTTCTTTCTCCTTCCATACATATATTTAACCATGTTAGTCTGGCAGCTTCCTGAGCAACCTCACAATCCATAGCTTAACATGCTATATGCCAAAATACACTGACATTTGTTGCTGTGAAGGATTGTTTGAAATCTCACACTTCCCACTGTCTTTTACAGAGAAGCTTTTTCTTGCTGCCACAGCCCATGCCGCACTATATTTAAGTTCGACCTTAGCTACACATGAAGTGTTTTAAAAGGACAAGAAGGATGATGAGGAGAAGAAAGAGAAGAACTGACACAGTTTAGGAAGGGTCTGACTTTCTCACAGACAAATGTTCAGTTTCTCTAAGGCCCAATCCCCACACCCTTTTTGCCAATTCAAAATATATTCTCTTTCACATTAAAATCATCCTAAATTACCAGGTAATGAAACTGATAATAATATACAAATGATAACATCTTAATGTGGTTAATCTTAATCTTAAAGGTGGTGCCAGTAGTAAAGAATCCGCCTGCCAATGCAAGAGACTCGGGTTTAATTCCTGGATCAAGATCCCCTAGAGAAGGAAATGGCAACCCACTCCAGTATCCTTGCCTGGAAAATTCCATGGATAGAGGAGCCTGGAGGGCTACAGTCAATGGGGTCACAAAGAGTTGCACAAGACTGAGCAACTGAGCATACATACCACGTTCCAATGGAAGTAGCTTGCTTCTGCTGCTGCGCCACTTCAGTCGTGTCCGACTCTGTGCGACCCCAGAGATGGCAGCCCACCAGGCTCCGCCGTCCCTGAGATTCTCCAGGCAAGAACACTGGAGTGGGTTGCCATTTCCTTCTCCAGTGCATGAAAGTGAAAAGTGAAAGTGAAGTCGCTCAGTCGTGCCCGACTCTTAGCGACCCCATGGACTGCAACCTACCAGGCTCCTCTGTCCATGGGATTTTCCAGGCAAGAGTACTGGAGTGGGGTGCCATTGCTTTCTCCAGGAAGTAGCTTGGAGACTCATTATCCTATCCAGATAGTAGATCTGCATTTTACTAAGGCCATCTCAAGACATATAATATTATTTCAATCCAAAGGAAGACTCTTAATATTGAAGGGTAGGCACCATATTAAAACAGGAAGGATGATATAAATTGGGGCTTGCACAAGCACTCCTTAAGTTACACCTCACAGATGGCTGCCCACTCAGAGAAACCGCTGATTGTTAAGTGATGATTCAATTCCACCACAGTGGAATTGCTCAGCCACTGGCCTCACATCTATGGGACCACTCTCTGCCTCACTGCAATTTATCTCTACATGTCAGCCTCTCTTTCCCTAAAACACAGCATACACTTGGTAGGTGCTTTATAAATATCTGGTGAAAAACTAGAAGCATGAATGCACTTCATTTTTCTGCTTTCCACAAACATCCCTATACTCTGTTAACTGAATATTTACCATGTTTTTTAAAGACCTCCAGAGAAAAATATTCTACTTCCTGAATCAGGAACCTATTCCAATATTAGATGGAGGCTTTTGGGGAAAAAAAGTGAAGACAGCTATAATTCTGCACTTAACTAATTAATGGAGTCTGGAAGCCTTATCTATTCAGAATGTCAACCAAACCATAAAGTGACCCAAAATGATCTCTTCTTGGAACAATACCATCCTCAGGCCCTCATCCAGAACTCATGAATACAAAACATATTTAGGGAACTTCCCTGGTGGTCCAGTGGTTAAGAATTCGTCTGCCAATACAGAGGACACGGGTTTGATCCCTGGTCCTGACTATTGCAGAGCAACTAAGCCTTGTGCACTGCAACTACTGAAGCCCACATGCCTAGAGCCCTTGTTCCACAACAACAGAAACCATCGCAGTGAGAAGTCCAAGCCCTGAAACAAAGAGTAGCCCCTAGCTGCCGCAACTAGAGAAGGCCCAATGCAGCAATGAAGACCCAGAACAATCAAAAATATTAAAATACATATATAAAACAGACACAAAAACTCAATGTGCAACTTTTTTAAAAAATTAGATAAATTAAAAATTTTTAACATATTTAAAATAAATATATTAATTTAACGAGATTGGTCATAGGAGTCTTAGAAGAAACATGGATAAGAATCAGCCACAACAGAAGTAAACAGAAAAACACAGAAATCATAGATAATAGGTATGGTGGAAAGAAGAATGGAACTGGAGGAATCAACCTACCTGACTTCAGGCTCTACTACAAAGCCACAGTTATCAAGACAGTATGGTACTGGCACAAAGACAGAAATATAGATTAATGGAACAAAATAGAAAGCCCAGAGATAAATCCACGCACATATGGACACCTTATCTTTGACAAAGGAGGCAAGAATATACAATGGATTAAAGACAATCTCTTTAACAAGTGGTGCTGGGAAAACTGGTCAACCACTTGTAAAAGAATGAAACTAGAACACTTTCTAACACCATACACAAAAATAAACTCAAAATGGATTAAAGATCTAAACATAAGACCAGAAACTATAAAACTCCTAGAGGAGAACATAGGCAAAACACTCTCTGACATACATCACAGCAGGATCCTCTATGACCCACCTCCCAGAATATTGGAAATAAAAGCAAAAATAAACAAATGGGACCTAATTAACCTTAAAAGCTTCTGCACATCAAAGGAAACTATCAGCAAGGTGAAAAGACAGCCTTCAGAATGGGAGAAAATAATAGCAAATGAAGCAACTGACAAACAACTAATCTCAAAAATATACAAGCAACTCCTACAGCTCAACTCCAGAAAAATAAATGACCCAGTCAAAAAATGGGCCAAAGAACTAAATAGACATTTCTCCAAAGAACACATACAGATGGCTAACAAACACATGAAAAGATGCTCAACATCACTCATTATCAGAGAAATGCAAATCAAGACCACTATGAGGTACCATTTCACACCAGTCAGAATGGCTGCGATCCAAAAGTCTACAAATAATAAATGTTGGAGAGGGTGTGGAGAAAAGGGAACCCTCTTACACTGTTGGTGGGAATGCAAACTAGTACAGCCACTATGGAGAACAGTGTGGAGATTCCTTAAAAAACTGGAAATAGAACTGCCTTATGATCCAGCAATCCCACTGCTGGGCATACACACTGAGGAAACCAGAAGGGAAAGAGACACGTGTACCCCAATGTTCATCGCAGCACTGTTTATAATAGCCAGGACATGGAAGCAACCTAGATGTCCATCAGCAGATGAATGGATAAGAAAGCTGTGGTACATATACACAATGGAGTATTACTCAGCCATTAAAAAGAATTCATTTGAATCAGTTCTAATGAGATGGATAAAACTGGAACCTATTATACAGAGTGAAGTAAGCCAGAAGGAAAAACACCAATACAGTATACTAACGCATATATATGGAATTTAGAAAGATGATAACAATAACCCTGTGTACGAGACAGCAAAAGAGACACTGATGTATAGAACAGTCTAATGGACTCTGTGGGAGAGGGAGAGGGTGGAAGATTTAGGAGAATGGCATTGAAACATGTAAAATATCATGTATGAAACAAGATGCCAGTCCAGGGTCAATGCACGATACTGGATGCTTGGGGTTGGTGCACTGGGACGACCCAGAGGGATGGTATGGGGAGGGAGGAGGGAGGAGGGTTCAGGATGGGGAGCACATGTATACCTGTGATGGATTCATTTTGATATTTGGCAAAACTAATACAATTATGTAAAGTTTAAAAATAAAATAAAATTAAAAAAAGAAATAATTCATAAAAAAAAAAAAAGGTATGGTGGCTGACATGCAGCCTCATGGTTCCACCAGTCATGTGATCACATTCCACTTGCCAATGACTGTCTAGAAACCAGCATGTGACATAATTTCAGCCAATCAAAAGTGAGTATTCTATTGGAGGATTCTTGGAAATGCTTCTTCTCTCCTGAGAAAGAAACGCAATAAAAAGACAGTCTTCTTCTTTGAACAATGTCTTGTCTAGGTGTGACACCTGAAACTGCTTCAAGCCATTACAGTTGTAAGGAGACCAGCCTGGGGCCAAAGTCAACATCCCAAGGGAGGACAGTGCAGTAAGATGGAAAAACTGAGTCGCCAATGGCCACTGAGCTACTCAAGTCAACTGACCCAGAAGCCTTATCTCTGGACTTCTTGTTTTCAGAGAAAATACATTTCTTTACTCTTTAAGTCTATTTAAGGTTTCTGCTACCTGTAGCTAAAGGCATCCTAGCAGATTCAGAATGCACAAAGTAAAGAATCACCAGATATTACATCGGAAATGTTTAAATGTCAAAATGGATACATTGACTCAACTTTGGCCATATTGATTTTATAGTTTTAAAAGAATAATCATGTGATTACAAAAGGATAAGAAGTAGTGTGGGTCACAGTATCTGCTCTCTACAGGTTCCTACCAATAAATCTGAAAATGATCTTGTTAGATCAGAAAAGAAATTGATTCTGCATATGTAAAAAAAAAAAAAAACTTCCTCTACACTACAATCAGTGCACCTCAGCCACAACATGGAACTTTCGCTCCTGATTCTTTATCCTGACAGCCTACCAGTTCAGTCCACAATCATACCTCCCAACAGCAAGATCAAGAAACTGGGCTGTTTCCCTCCAAAGCTTTAGAGGCAATGTGTATGTGACAACAGAAAACAGAAGTGCAAAGAATTAAGCCATGAATCTACTGCTTTGCCTTAGAAAGTAATCTAAGTTTTCTCCTCTTGTTTCTTCACAGAAAATGAAATGATAATCTATTCAAAGAGTGTATATTATTCTTAGCCAATTCCAACTACCCACTTCAATATGTTCATTTTTAAAGGTGTCTATGGGTTTTAGCACTTGCTTTGGAATACCATTCATATTGTAAAATAGGATGTGATCATCTATAAATAAAACAACCCACTTAAAAGTAGAAATGAATACGATGGTCAATTAAAGTAAAATTGTTTTAAATTAGATTACTTTTTAGAGACCTCCATCTTTGCATTTTTAGTGATTCATTAAGAAAAAACTATAGTTAAGTTTACAACACTCACACTCACCCTACAGCTGCCATGTAGCTCTGCTTTCTAAAATGAAGCTGCTCATGAAATACTTATTGAAATCTGTATTAGTTTCTTATTTCTGCTGTAACAAATTACCACTAAGTTAGGGGCTCAAAACAATACAAACTTATTGTCTTATAGTTTTACAGGTCAAAAGTCTAAAATGGGTCTTGAAGGACTAAAATTAAGGTGCCAGCAGGATTGTGTTCCTTCTAGAAGCTCAAGAAGAAAATTCATCTCTTTGCCTTTTCCAGCTTGTGGAGGCTGCCAGAATTCCTTGCTTCTGGTCACATCATTCTGACCTCTGCCTCTGTCATCACATCTACTTTTCTGACTTTGACCTGTCTTCTTCCTGCTTATAAGGACACTTGTGAATACACTTGTGTGACCTTTGCAGAAAATCCAGGATAACCATTCCATCTCAAGATCCTTAACCTAATCATCAGCAAAGCTTTTTGCCAGGTAAGACAACGTAATCATAGGTTCCAAAGATTAGGACATAAACATATTTGAAAAAAGTACAAGTGTTAGTCGCTCAGTCGTGTCAGACTCTCTGTGACCCTGTGGACTGCAGCCCGCCAGGCTCCTCTGTCAATGAAATTCTCCAGGCAAGAATACTGGAGTGGGTAGTCTTTCCCTTCCCCAGGGGCCTTCCTGACCCAGGGATCAATCCTGGGTCTCCCACTTTGTGGGCAGATTCTTTACTGTCTGAGCCAACTGGGGAGCCATTATTCTTGGTACCACAAAATCCATCACAAACAGGGGAGGGGCCCCTCTTTATCGTGTGATCTGAGAGCATTTAGGAAACTATATCAATTAATACTGACCCAGAAGTTGTCAGTGGTTTTGAGTTCCTAGTAAATACTCCTGTCCCCCCAAGAAAAAGATGGTGAGCTAATAAAATCTTAGACACAAGCACTGCTAACCCAACCCAGTCTTCCCACAGCAGAGAACGGGAAGGACTTGCTTGTTTTGGTTCCCATGAAAATTAGAATGCTAAAAACATGTTGGCAAATTGAATTTTTCAAGAAAAGAAGTGGCAGCAAAAGGTAAGAGACATCCAGGGAAATGGTAAATTTTATAAAAAGAAAAAATCTGATATAAACCAAAATGTCAAGACTTGGGAAAATCACTTTAAAAAAAAAGACTGATTAATTGATTTACTTAGTCTATTTATTTTTTGACTCTGGTGGGTCTTTGTTGCTCCACATGGGCTTTCTCTAGTAGCAGCAAGCCAGGGCATCTCTTTCTTGCATTGTGAGGGTTTCTCATTGCAGTGGCTTCTCTTGTTGAGAAGCACAGGCTCTAGGCACAAAGGCTTCAGTAGTTGTGGCACGCAGGCTTAGCTGCTCCGAGGCATGTGGGATCTTCCCAGACCAGAGATTGAACCATTCCCTTGCATGGAAAGGCAAATTCTTAACCACTGAACCACCAGGGAAGTCCAAAATCACTTTTTAAAGTGACAAATCACCTTAGTGATAACAAATCATTAAATTGGTATTACTAATTTAAGAAACTTTAGCCATGCATGGAGGCTGGACTCAGGAGGCAAGACAAGGGGACAACTGGGCTATTCACCCTCCACCTCATGCCCTCCACACCTTAAAATGTAACTGCTATTAACCAAAAACTGGGGAAAACCCAAATGTTCGTCAACAGGTGATGAGATAAACAAGATGTAGCATATTCATACAGTTGAGTACTACACAGCTATGAAACCAGAACAAATTAGGGACTTCCTTGGTGGTCCAGTGATTGAGAATCCGTCTTCCAATGCAGGGAACGCAGGTTTGATCCCTGGGTGGGGAACTAAGATTCCACATGCCTCGGGGCAACTAAGCCTAGGTGCATGCTGCAACTAGAGGAAAGACTACACATCGCAATGAAGAGCCCGCCTGCTGCAACTACGACATGATGTCACCAAATAAATATAAGGTTTTTTTAATTTTAAAAAGGGGGAACAAATTATTGATACAGAAAACAACATGGTTGAATCGCAAAATCATTATGCTAAGTGAAAGAAGCTAGACACATAAGAGTATGTATTACATGATTCTACGTATATAAAATTCTAGAAAATGCAACCTAAACTGTAGTACTAAAAGTAGATCAGTGGTTACCTGGGATTGAGGACTGAGAGAGGGATGGACTGCACAGGACATGAGGAATAACTGGGGGGACAAAGGGGAAGTGATGGAAATTCTGCATTTTCAATGAGATGGAGGCTGTATGGATGTGTACAAGACTCAAATTGCATACTCTGAGTGCAGTTTACTATATATAGTTTATACCTCAATAAAGTTGATTTCTTAAAAATTTGGCTCCTTTTCAGTGGTAAATTTGTGTTGAGGAACACGGTAAGGCTAGAGCTCAAATGATCACGTTAGCCTTGAACTGTAGCCTCTACAAATCTTTCTAAGATTCACAGTTCCTCCAATTGCTTATCATTATCATAGATAGTATGCCAACTTTCCAAGTGGTGGAAATTGGCTTCCTAAACCACAATCCAGGAATAGAGGCCATATGATCTCCCTGCAGTACTTCTCCCTACAGAGAGGGTACAAAAACAACCCTCTCTCCAGGAATGGGGTACAGTCTCTGAATATTCACCCAATCCATATCTAAAAGACTGTTCGACCATCCATGATCCTTTCATGTTATAAATCTACTACCTGAGGAGTCACTTGACGTGTAGATTTTTGTGTTTAACCTCTGTAATAAGTTACATTGGTATTTTGCATTTTATTTCGTTCATTTCAACCAGTGGTGGAACAGGTGCATTTCAAGCCTGTTCAGGCCTGAAGAGACCAAATATTTATTCACATGTCCCCAGGTCAGTGTTTGTGTTTGTTTTGTAATACTTTGATAATATTTTGATATACTTATGAGGTTTTAGCAGTTTCACTTGGTATATTTTTTAAAGTAATTACTGCCCAATTACATGCCAAATTTGTTCAGAAAATAACTTAGTAAATATAACATTGTATGCACATATACTAATACCGTCTGCCTGCCCAGTGGAAACACATCCTTTATCGCCTCCTCTCTTTCCATAAGCACATTCCACAGGAAATCCCAGCTACATTTCAACTACAACCTTTATGCCAACCTAGAGGGTGATAGGAGAAGGCAATGGCACCCCACTCCAGTACTTTTGCCTGGAAAATCCCATGGACGGAGGAGCCTGGTGGGCTGCAGTCCATGGGGTAGCTAGAGTCAGACATGACTGAGCGACTTCACTTTCACTTTTCACTTTCATGCACTGGAGAAGGAAATGGCAACCCACTCCAGTGTTCTTGCCTGGAGAATCCCGGGGACGGGGAAACCTGGTGGGCTGCCGTCTATGGGGTCACACGGAGTCGGACATGACTGAAGCGACTTAGCAGCAGCAGCAGCAGCAGAGGGTGATAAACCCAGAATAACTTCTCAGTCCCAGTCCTCTTCCCTAAATTCAAGACACAAAATCTAAGACCCTCCTGGACACCTCACAGGCTCCTCATATTCAACATGCCCAAAACTAGCTCATCATCTCCCTAAAATGCCAAGTTCATATTGCTCCCTTTATTCCCTTTTTTCGTCAGAGGCATCACTCTCCACCTGTTCACCCAATCTAAAAACCTAGAAATCATCCTCACCTCTCCCTCTATTTTTCCTCAATCCCCCAAATCCATTAGTACCTATGACAAAAGCTCTCAGGTTGACTCTTTTCCATTCATCCCACTTGCTCTGCCTTACTTCATGTTCTTTGTGTCTCACATAGACATTTCACGGATCTCAGAAGTGGCCTTTTTCTCTCTCCCCAATCTCATGCTCCTCCCCTCCTCCTCCACCACACTATCACCAGAACAGTTTTCATAAAGGACAAATGAAAACCTCTTGGCAGTCAAAGCTCTTCATGATGCATCCTTGCTTACCTTTCCAACCTTGTCTGCTATTATATCTCCTAGAACTTCTTTTTACCCACTTAACAACATTCTTTGCCAGCCCATCTGTATATGCTCTTTCATCCCTCCAATGCCTTTGCGTATGTTCTTTCTTTGGTTTCTTTTCCTTGCAAGCTATCTCCTATTTATATATCCTTCAGGTGACAGCTCTAAACTCTCCAAGCGACTCTAGATGGCATCCTTCTACACTTCTACTCTGCCCTCCTATAACCCATTTTTATCACCATCCTGCGCTGAAACCTTTACGAATGGGCTCTGCTCTAATCAAGAAAAAGCATTGCCTTGTTTTTTTCTGTGTTTCTAACACCTTACAAAGGAACATAGTAGGGGTTCTGCTTTTTGGACAAATTAATTAACCACATCAAAAGGACAGCTCACAAAAAAACTATAAGGGAAGAGAAGATGACATTAAAGATCCTTACACATGTTCCTTAGTTTTGGAGATTATGGAAAGATTTCTCCTTAGACTGCAAATCTTTAAAGGTTTTACCAACTTCAATTTGAGCTTTTAAAAAAGCAAGAGAGCTTTTAAACTACTCAATCCTGTGATAAACAGACAATGTGATTCTTCCCCACTCCATACTCATTATAATGCACATGCACTTACCCTTTCTCACTGCTAATCTGAAAGGGTTTTCATGGGAGGAGAGAAGGACAATCTTTAAGAAATCATATGTAATAAGATTCTAAATTGAAAGTTTCAACCAAGGCACCAAGATACACTAGTATGATATTCCAGAGCAAAATCTGAGATCAACATCCAAATTTTCAATGAAATACTCTAAACACTGGTTATATGACTGTTAAATCAAACCTCTGCTGCACTGAAGGTATCCTTGGGCCTTTTAAAGATCAAGAGAGCTTCAGGGAGGAGATTTCTTTGGAGCAGAGGTCACTTCCCCTCAGGTCAACAGAGTGAGGCCTCAAACAATCACCCAGAGCTAAACAGTATCTCTCCAGAAAAAGTTAAGAAGAGACAGAGGAGCATCCCTGCTGACCACAAGAGAGTATCAAGGTTGGGGTCAGCCTGCCTCCAGAGAGTCTCTCGCCAAAACTCCAGGCCATGCCCAAGAAAGAGTAAGCTTGGGGTTGTCTGGACACCAAGTGACAAAAAGAGATTATATTTGATGATGAAACGCAACCACAAGAATGAGCAGAAACATATTGGGATGGCTAAAAGCTCACCCAGAAGTGAAGGAAGAACTTCCCAGGGAGGAAATTCTAAAAGGAGGGGATCACAAAATAGATTTGCTTTCTGACTCCAGTGCATTCATGACACTTTGGGCAGCTGACTGGTTACACACAATTCTGTCCCAATTGGAAGTCCTCCCAGAGCCAACAGCTGTCCTCCAGCTGGGAAGGAACGATGGAACTCTTTCCAAAAATTAAGGTAACCGTGCTCTTCAGGCAGATGGAGACTGGAACCTGGCTACTGAAGAGCATAAATATAAACATATCGGAGAAAGAAGTGAGAACTAAAATGAAACATCCATAAAAAGAAAATCCATTTTGCTCCATCATCAATGCCAATGAAAGAAAGTTGTCACCTAAGAAAAGTAAGATGAGGGGAGGGAGGAAGGAGAGAAACACACATGACTCTTACCCAGGCCCTGATTCTGCTGTTCCCACTGGATGGCATCTGGCACCTGGAAGGTGACTCCCTCCAAAGAGACCACGTTTTCCTGCTCTAAGCCAGGTTCCTGAGACGTGATGCCAGGGAGCGTGAACCCAGGCAGCTCGGTGTCACCCAAGGCCTCATCCAGGGAGTCAGCATCTTTATCTTCCTCATCTTCCTCCTCATCTTCTTCCTCTTCATCTTCCTCTTCATCCTCTTCATCTTCATCATCTTCTCCCTCTAGGAAAGAGGAAAGCAAAGGGGACATGAAGAAATACAGGCAGTGCACACAAATGAATCTTTTGAAATGACCCAAACACTACAAAATAAACATGACTGGCCTGTTAAAACATATTTTATCATTAAAGTTGAGCAAGAAGAGCTTTGAGGGATTGCATGCCCACCCTATACCTACATTTTAAACTTTCAAAACCACAGTTATGTCAGATAATTATCATGCATCATGTTTATTAGGAGTTAAAGTTCAGGTAATAGGGATTTTTGTTAATGTCATATTTATAATTAAAAGGGTAGCAAACACCATCTTCCTGTTTTCTGGAGATCATTACAGATCTGTCTGTTAGAAAGCTCACTGAAATACTAACAGAATTTAAAAGAAGTGTTCCAGTCTTTTTCTATCTCATAATACTAAACAAGAGAATTCATTATGTTGACATAGTTTTCTTTCTGCTCTTCTTCCACATCAGTGAATAGAACTCACAACAATGTTAACTGAGAGGTACATTAATCCACTCCTGCATCTGTTCTCCTTACACAGGAGGGACCCAAGAAACGGGGAAAGGTCACATGAGCGTTCTCAATCCAATTCTAAAGGGGATCAGGAAATGACACATTGGTCAAGGACAGTCAGAAAAGAAACATGTGAGAAAAAATCACTATCATTACCAGCATCATATGAGTTAAGTACATAATATGTCCATCTGTGACACTTCAAGAGGTGTAGGTTTAAGGAACATAAGATCCCCAATTTCATTTTATTTCACGTATGTTAATTTTCTAGGAATACTCTGAACTCCCATCCACATTATGAAGGCACCCCTGAAACCCTCCATAAGGGCCCACAAAATCCACTGAAGGCCTTTTCCTTGTTCTCCCTCTTGGCTCTGAACACAGTGGTGACCGTAACATGGAACTCTCTTCAAAGGCTGAAGAGAAAACAGAGGATTAAAGCCACCTAAGAATTCGGAGACTCTCCTTCTTCCAGACAATTTTCTCCTTTTCAGCTATCATTTACAGATTTTCTTAACTTAAAAATATTACTTCTAATCTTTTTCATTCTTATATATCCTTTACCTTCATAGGATTTAATACCTGCCCCTATTCCAAAAATTAAACAAATATTTATCAAGCACCTAGTTCCAGGCACTAGGAATACCACAATAATGTCTCTGCCTTCATGGAGCTGATATGTCACTCAGGAGACATACAGCAAACAAAGAGATATATAAATAGATATGCAATATACTGCACTCTGATTAAAACCAGCAAGAAGACAGAAAATGCCAGGTGCTACTATTTTAGATGGCAAGATCAAGGGAAGTTTTTCTAATAAGGTAAGGTTTGAACAGAGATCATACCCAAATAATGAATTCTTTTGTTTAATTTAGATCATTAAAGATTCCCAGCAGAGGAGGACGGGGAATGGTAAAGGCAAAGCCTGTGTTCAAAGAATGGCAAAGAAGATTGGGCTGAGAGGCAGTGAGTGACAAGACAGAATACATGAAGCAAGGAAATCAGGGGTAAGCAGAGGCCACATCTAAAGCAGATTTGTAAGGAATGACTGGCTACAGGGTGGAGAACAGGTTATCTTAGAGCAAGAAACAAAGCAAGGAGACCCACAGGAGGAGGCTATTGGAAAAATCCAGGGAATAGATGATGATGCTTCGGATGAGGGTGCAGTCCTAGAAAAAGAGAGAAGTGATCAGACCTGAGATGTAATTTGAAGGTAGAGCCCTGCTGATAATTACAATGTGGGATGTGAGAGGAAGATCTCACTTTATTAAAAATGAGAACTCAAGAGACAAATCAAGAATTTTATGTGAAATATATTAATTGGGTGATACTTGTGCCTCTGACAGCCAAATGGAAATGCTGGAAGTCTAAGGAAGGTCAAAGCTAGAAATAAAAACCTAGGAGTCATCAACTTATAAATTATATTTAAGGCCTTGACACTGACTGAGATCATCAAGAGAATGAGAGTGGATGAAAGGGAAGTGGGCCAGCCCAGGCCCTGGACAATCAAACATTTAGAGGTTGGCCAGCAGGGGGAGATCCAGCAAAGGAGACAGAGAAGTGACCGCAGGAGAAAACCAAAACAAGAGAAGAAAACATTTCTGAGTAGGGGGCTGAGTAAGAAACGACGACTGTCCCTCTGGTTTAGACATTTGGGAAGTCATTCTTGAACTTGACAAAAGTTGTATTCCTGGAATGGTAGGGACAAAAGTCAGACTGAAGTGCTCCTAAAGTAAATTGGGGAAAAGGAAGCAGACATAAGTAGAGAAAACACAAGAAATTTGGAGAAGAGAACAGGGACATTAGGGGATAGCTGGAGGGAGATATGGGCTCAAGGGTAGGTTCTGAAAGCAGAAACTGTTAGAATTTGCCTGTAATTGATAAGATCTGGCAGAAAGGAGTGAACTGATGATGCGGAGGGAAGAGCAGTAGGAGAAATGTCCTGACAGATGAGGTGTGATAGAGAGATGACACACAAGGACTCCGGAGCCACTTAACTTACTATGCTGAGTGGTTTCAGACAAATTACTGAATTCTGGTGTGCCTCAGCTCCCTCACTGTAAAACTGGTGTGAGTCCTGCCACACAGGGCTGTTGTAAGGATTACATTAGTTAATATATCAGGTACTTAGAACTAAGCCTGGCACACAGTGTCCACCATATAAGACTGGCTTCTCTGCTATTACGGAGAGGGGAGGGAATGCAGTGCATGGCCAGCTTGGACACACCCACCTCTGCAGGGTCACAGGTGCAGGCCGGTGGCTAGATTTGGGGCAGGGAGCATGTGAAAGCTGTCATATTTCTTTCCTTGGTCAAATACAAAACTGGTGGATGTGGTCAGATTGCCAGGCAACCCTATGAGTCCACGTGAGTCCATCGGTAATGTTATAAATTTAAAGCAAACCATACTAAGATGATCAGTGTGTTTTTCTTCAGCCACATCACTGAATGGGTGGGTGGATAAGTGGAGTAGGCAGAGACATTTAACCAGGGCCAAGTTTTGCTAGGAGAGCTCAACTAAGGAAGGAGCAGTAGATTGTGTGTGAAGAGAATGATTATAAAGATGAACCAGAAAAGGATACAGACTCCCAACAATATGATGTGTAATTTCTCAGGATCTAACCTAAAGCATGGTGACAATGATTAACAACACTGCATTATATACTTGAATGTTATTAAGAAAATAGATCTCAAATAGTATCACCAAACCAAAAATTGGTAATTACTTGAGGGAATGGAAGTGTAAACTAACCTTACTGCAGTAATAATTTTACAATATATATACATATATGTGTGTGGGTATCAAATCATCACCTTATACATCTTAAACTTATATATGTTATATGTCATTAATATCTCAATAAAGCTGGAGGGGGAAAAAAGATGGGCCAGGGACTCCAGTTAAAGAGAAGCTGAGAAGGACAGCGGATAGGAAAAAGTAACAGAGTCAGTGGATTATGGAGAAAACTATCAGGAATCATTAAGGCTTTTTGACAATTTTACTGACCATCCTCCTGTAGACAGAAATTGGTGATGAGCTAAAAAGAAAATTTATTTTATTTTTAAACTTTGTAAAATCACTTTTAGTTACTTTTCCTCTCCACAAACCTAGAGGGTTGTTCTTGATAGGAATATCATGACAATATGATTCTGACCCCCTGAGAATGCAAAGGCGAAGCCAGAGCTCTGAGCCCTCGATTTCCAGCTTTTATCATTGAACCATTGTCCTCTGACCACCACCAACCACCAAGGATAACTTACACTTGGTCCTCAATGTGTTCAGTTAGCTCCTCCTCTTTAAAATACAGAGCTAAAACAAATACCGTATACTAATGCATATATGTGGAATCTAGAAAAATGGTATAGATGGTATTATTTGCAAAGCAGAAACAGAGACACAAACAGAGAGGGCACGATACCAAGTAGAAAGGGGTGGGTGGAATGAATTGGGAGGCAGAGACTGACACATACACACACTATGGAAATGTAGAGTGTTAGTCACACAGTCGTGTCCAACTCTTTGTGACCCCATGTAATATGGCCCACCGGGCTCCTCTGTCTATGAGATTTCTCAGGCAAGAATACTGGAGAGGGTTGCCATCCCCTTCTCCAGGGCATCTTCCCAACCCAGGGATCGAACCCGGGTCTCCAGCATTGCAGGCGTGTTCTTTACCGTCTAAGCCATCATGGAAGACAGCATATACACACTGCTGCTGCTGCTGCTAAGTCACTTCAGTCGTGTCCGACTCTGTGCGACCCCGTAGACGGCAGCCCACCAGGCTCCCCCATCCCTGGGATTCTCCAGGCAAGAACACTGGAGTGGGTTGCCATTTCCTTCTCCAATGCATAGAAGTGAAAAGTGAAAGTGAAGTCGCTCAGTCGTGTCCGACTCCTAGTGACTCCACGGACTGCAGCCCACCAGGCTCCTCCATCCATGGGATTTTCCAGGCAAGAGTACTGGAGTGAGGTGCCATTGCCTTCTCCGATATATAGACTACAATGTATAAAATAGATAACTAATGAAAATCTACTATATAGCACAGAGAACTCTCCCTGGTGCTCTGTGTTAACCTAAATGGAAAGGAAATCCAAAAAAGACAGGATAAAGGTATACACATGGCTGATTCACTTTGCTATACAGAAGGAACTGACATAGCAATGCAAAGTAACTATACTCTAAATTAAAAATAGCCAGCTAACCAGAGCTGGTTAGCTCTTTTTAATTTTATCATTATTATTTTTTTTAATTGGAGTATAGTTCCTTCACACTGCTATGTCAGTTCCTGCTGTATGACCAAGTGAATCAGCCATACATATACATGCATGCATACTAAGTCACTTCAGTCGTGTCTGACTCTTTGCAACGCTATGGACTGTAGCCCGTTAAGACCCTCTGTCTGTAGGATTCTCCAGGCAAGAAAACAGGAGTGGGTTGCCATGCCCATCACCAGGGGATCTTCCCAATCCAGGGATCAAACCTACATCTCTTATGTCTCCTGCATTGTCAAGCAAGTTCTTGATCACTAGAGCCACCTGGGAAGCCAGGTGGTTGTTGTTCAGTTGCTCAGTCATGTCGATGCTTTGTGAGCCCATGGAATGCTGCACACAAGGCTTCCCTGTCCTTCACTATCACCCAGACTTTGCTCAAACTCATGTCCGTTGAGTTGGTGATGCCATCCAACAATTTCATCCTCTGTCTTCTCCTCCTCTTTTCTTGCCCTCAGTCTTTCCCAGCATCAGGGTCTTTTCCAATGAGTTGGCTCTTTGCATCAGGTGGCCAAACTTTTGGAGCTTCAGCTTCAGAATCAGTCCTTCCAGTGAATATTCAGGGTTGATTTCCTCTAGGATTGACTTGTTTGATCTCCATGCTTCCAAGTGATTTCAAAAGTCTTCTCCAGCACGACAATTCAAAAGTATCAGTTCTTCAGCCCTCAGCCTTCTTTATGGTCCAACTATCACATACGTACATGACTACTGGAAAAACCATAGTTTTGACTATAAGGACTTTTATCTGCAAAGTGATGTCTCTGCGTTTAAATATACTGTCTAGGTTTCTTGTAGCTTTTCTTCCAAGGAGCAAGCGTCTTTTCATTTCATGGCTGCAGTCACTGCAGTAATTTTAGAGCCCAAGAAGCTGAAGTCTGTCACTGTTTCCATTGTTTCCCCATCTATTTGCAATGAAGTGATGGGCCTGGATGCCATGATCTTAGTTTTTTGAATGCTGAGTTTTAAGCCAACTATTTCACTCTCCTCTTTCACTTTCACCAAGAGGCTCTTTAGTTCCTCTTCACTCTCTGCCATTAGAGTGGTGTCATCTGCATATCTGAGGTTATCGATATTTCACCTGGCAACCTTGATTCCAGCTTGTGCTTCATCCAGCCCACAATGTACTCTGCATATAACTTAAATAAGCAGGGTGACAATATACAGCTTTGACGTACTCCTTTCCCAATTTTGAACCAGTCCATTGTTCCATATCCAGTTCTAACTGTTGCTTCTTCACCTGCATACAAGCTTCTCAGGAGGCAGGTAAAATGGTCTGGTATTACCAACTGTTTGAGAATTTTCCACAGTTTGTTGTGATCCACACAGTCAAAAGTTTTAGCACAGCCAATGAAGTAGAAGTAGATTTTTTTCTGGAATTCTCTTGGTTTTTCTATGATCCAATGGATGTAGGCAATTTGATCTCTTGTTCCTCTGCCTTTTCTAAATCCAGCTTGTATATCTGGAAGTTCTTGGTTCACAGATAGTTGAAGCCTAGCTTGAAGGATTTTGAGCATTACCTTGCTAGCATGTGAAATGAGCACAATTGTATTTGAACATTCTTTGGCACTGTCCTTCTTTGGGGCTGCAATGAAAACTGACCTTTACCAGTCCACTGCTGAGTTTGCCAGCATATTGAGTGCACCACTTTAACAGCATCATCTTTTAGCATTTGAAATAGCTCAGCTGGAATTCCATCACCACTACTAGCTTTTTTCATAGTAATGCTTCCTAAGACCCACTTGACTTCATGCTCCAGGACTGCTGGTTCTAGGTGAGTGACCACACCATCATGGTTATCTGGGTCATTTAGTTCAGTTCAATTCAGTCACTCATTTGTGTCCTATTCTTTGCAACCCCAAGAACTGCAACATACCAGGCCTTCCTGTCCATCACCAACTCCTGGAGTTTATTCAAACTCATGTCCATTGAGTCGGTGATGCCATCCAACCATCTCATCCTCTGTCATCCCCTTTTCCTCCCACCATCAATCTTTCCCAGCATCAGGGTCTTTTCCAATGAGTCAGTTCTTCGCATCAGGTGGCCAAAGTATTGGAGTTTCAGCTTCAGCATCAGTCCTTCCAATAAATATACAGGACTAATTACCTTTAGGATGGACTGGTTGGATCTCCTTGCAGTCCAAGGGACTCTCAAGAGTCTTCTCCAACACCACAGTTCAAAAGCATCAATTCTTCAGCGCTCAGCTTTCCTTATAGTCCAACTCTCACATCCATACATGACTACTGGAAAACGCATAGCTTTCACTAGATGGACCTTTGTGGCAAAGTAATGTCTCTGCTTTTAATATGCTGTCTAAGTTGGTCATAACCTTTCATCCAAGGAGCAAGTGTCTTTTAATTGCATGGCTGCAGTCACCATCTGCAGTTATTTTAGAGTCCAAAAAAATAAAGTCTGTCACTGTTTCCGTTGCTTCTCCACCATTTGCCATGAAGTGTTGGGACCAAATGCCATGACCTTAGTTTTCTGAATGTTGAGTTTTAAACCAACTTTTTCACTCTCCTCTTTCGCTTTCATCAAGATGCTCTTTAGTTCTTCTTTGCTTTCTGCCATAAGGGTGGTGTCATCTGCATAGGGATGCAGGTTAGGGAAAGGGAAAATCATTAGATGATTCACGTATGACCTAAGTCAAATCCCTTATGATTATACAGTGGAAGTGAGAAATAGATTCAAGGGATTAGATCTGATAGACAGAGTGCCTGAAGAACTATGGACGGAGGTTCATGACATTGTACAGGAGGCAGGGATCAAGACCGTCCCCAAGAAAAAGAAATGCAAAAAGGCAAAACAGTTGTCTGAGGAGGCCTTACAAATACTTGTGAAAAGAAGAGAAGCGAAAGGCAAAGGAGAAAAGGAAAGACATACCCATTCGAATGCAGAGTTCCAAAGAATAGCAAGGAGAGATAAGAAAGCCTTCCTCAGTGATCAATGCAACAAAATAAAGGAAAACAATAGAATGGGAAAGACTAGAGATCTCTTCAAGAAAATTAGAGATATCAAGGGCACATTTCATGCAAAGATGGGCACAAAAGGACAGAAATGGTATGGAACTAACAGAAGCAGAAGATATTAAGAAGAGGTGGCAAGAATACACAGAAGAACTATACAAAAAAAGATCTTCATGACCCAGATAATCACGATGATGTGATCACTCACCTAGAGCCAGACATCCTGGAATGTGAAGTCAAGTGGGTCTTAGGAAGCATCACTACAAACAAAGCTAGTGGAGGTGATGGAATTCCAGTGGAGCTATTTCACATCCTGAAAGACGACACTGTGAAAGTGCTGCACTCAATATGCCAGCAAATATGGAAAACTCAGCAGTGGCCACAGGACTGGAAAAGGTCCGTTTTCATTCCAATCCCAAAGAAAGGCAATGCCAAAGAATGCTCAAACTACCGCACAATTGCACTCATCTCACACGTTAGCAAAGTAATGCTCAAAATTCTCCAAGCCAGGCGTCGACAGTAAGTGAATCATGAATTTCCAGGTGTTCAAGATGGATTTAGAAAAGGCAGAAAAACCAGAGATCAAACCTCCAACATCCACTGGATCATCAAAAAAGCAAGAGAGTTCCAGAAAAACATCTACTTCTGCTTTATTGACTATGCCAAAGCCTTTGATTGTGTGGATCACAACAAACTGTGGGAAATTCTGAAAGAGATGGGAATACCAGACCACCTGACCTGCCTCCTGAGAAATGTGTATGCAGGTCAGGAAGCAACAGTTAGAACTGGACATGGAACCACAGACTGGTTTCAAATAGGAAAAGGAGTTCATCAAGGCTGTATACTGTCACCATGTTTATTTAACTTATACGCAGAGGACATCATGAGAAATGCTGGGCTGGATGCAGCACAAGCTAGAATCAAGACTGCCAGGAGAAATATCAATAACTTCAGATCTGGGTTATTAAGCCCATACATATACATACATTTCCTCTTTTTGGATTTCCTTCCCATTTAGGTATAGAGTTAGGTATAGAATAGAGTTCTCTGCTATACAGTAGGTTTTCATTCGTTATCTAAAAAAGAGCTAACTATATGATCCCAGGGGCTTCTCTGGTGACTTAGACGATAAGGAATCTGCCTGCAATGTGAGAGACCCGAGTTCAATCCCTGGGTTGCAAAGATCCCCCAGAGAAGGGAATGGCTAACCGCTCTAGTATTCTTGCCTGGAGAATTCCATAGACAGAGGAGCCTGGTGGACCCCAGTCCAAAGGGTCACTAAGAGTCGAACACAACTGAGTGACTAATACTTTCACACAAAAGAAATCCCACTTCTGGGTATATATCCAAAGGAAATGAAACCTTAAACCCAAACAGATCTCTGCACTTCCAAGTTCACAGCAGCATTATCCACAATAGCTACAGTATGGAAACAACCTAAGTACTGGTCAATGGATGAATGCATAAAGATGTGGTATATATTATTAAATATTTATATACATGGGATATTATTCATATTATGCAATTTATATTATACCTGCAGGTATGTGTGTGTATGTATATATGTGGAATATTATTTAAGCCTTCAAAAAAAAAAAGAAATCCTGTCACTTGTAACATAGATAAACCTGGAGGACATTATGCTAAGTGAAATAAGTCAGAGAAAGACAAATACCACATGGTATCACTTATATGTGGAATTAAAAGTCTAATTCATAGAAACAAAGACTAGAAAAGTGATTGACAGGGTCTATGAATGGAGGTAAAAAGAGGAAGAATTGGTAAAAGGATACAAACTTTCAGTTGTAAGATGAATAAAGTTTGAGGACCTAATGTATAACATGGTCACTACAGCTGATAACACCATATTGTACATCTGAAATTTGCTATGAGAAGAGAACTTAAAATGTTCTCACCAAAAATTAAAAAGGTAAACATGTGAGATGATGAATGTGTTAATCTCATGGTGGAAATTCTTTCACAATGTATGTGTATATCAAATCACCATGGTGTACACATTAAATATCCTACAGTTTGTCAATTATACATCAATAAAGCTGTGGGAGGAGGACTACAGAGCTATAAAAATAATGAAAGGAACCTCAAAAGTTATCTTCCTCCATCCTTTTGTATCCTGAAAAGAGAGCTGCATCTATGCAAATCTAGGTCACGGTTGCGGCCTTCACAACACAATTGAGAGGACCTTGCTTAGGTCAAGGTATCTCGATCTCTCCCATACTCACCCACCCTGGTAAAGTCTTCTTTCTCCTCCCCCACCTGAAATGCCTGACATGAGACATATAACTCCAAGTCAGATGATAAAACCAAGGAGCACTTTCTTCAGAAACACCAGATTGAGTAGTATATAATTTTTACATCATCAGAAAAGGAAGGGCCCTGATTGATGTGTGGGATGAAAGAAAAAAGTCTTCTTTTACCACCAACCCTGACCTTCAACACAAAGAAGTTTATAAGGTTTCACTTTTAATACCTGAGTATATCTGAGGACAGAGCGATAGAAAAGAAAGTGTCAGAGACTGTGTAGAGAAAAGAAGAGGAATACAAGCCTTACAGGAGTGAGAGTCCTCCTTCAGTTCAGTTCAGTTCAGTTGTTCAGTCATGTCCGACTCTTTGTGACCCCATGGACTGCAGCACACCAGGCCTCCCTGTCCATCACCAACTCCTGGAGCTTACTCAAACTCATGTCCATTGAGTTGGTGATGCTACCCAACCATCTCATCCCCTTCTCCTCCTGCCTTCAATCTTTCCAGCATCAAGGTCTTTTCAAATGAGTAAGCTCTATGCATCAGGTGGCCAAAGTACTGGAGTTTCAGCTTCAACATCAGTCCGTCCAGTGAATATTCAGGACTGATTTCCTTTAGGATTTACTGGATCTCCACTGGAGAAGGGAATGGCAAACCACTTCAGTATTCTTGCCTTGAGAACCCTGTGAACCGTATGAACTGTATGAGTTCTCCTTCAGTCTAGCCTTATTCCCTCGTTATCGATTTCTGCCAGGGAATTTTCTTATTTTTAGAAGGTTACATTCATTCTCTAGCTGTTAAACATCTTTAGTAGTATATCATCTGTACCCTGCCACGATTTTCAGTGGACCGTTGACTACTATTACAGATCAGTAACAAAAAGGTATGATCACCTTTCTAATATTAGCAAAATAATGTATTTTATAGCAGCTTGACCCCAAAAGGTGGGAAACCATTGAATAAAGGAAAGATAATCTTGTCCTCTGTTGTATCACCAATGACTAACCCAGTGCCTGGCAGAAGTCACGACTCAATCTTTTTTGAATGGATGGATGGATGGGTGAATGCTTAGTCAGTTAACTAGGTCTATGCTTTTAACAACTGGCTGGATCTAAGGAAACACAGAGTAATAATAAGCAATGGGTAACACACTCCTCCGAGTAATCCTGCAATAAGCACAAAGGCAACATATCAAATGGACAGGTACAAAATAACCCAGAGTTGTATGCATTCATCTTTCACTCATAAAAACTGAAGAAAAACTCATCTGTATTTAGCCCAGTCTTTCAATAGATGCACCCAAGAGAAATAATGATGTCATGAACACTTCTGAAAACAAAGGACAACAAAATGAAATAAGCATTCAGCAAACTGTGCCAGAAACAATAACAAAATCTCTGATTTCAAGAACTGAAACTAAATGAAGAACTCATTCAAATAACACTATCAGGTTATATGTTAATGGCCATAGGGTAATGCTTTCTGGATTCTGTAATTTTGTTAAAATAAACCCCAAATTTTATTTTCATTTATCTGAATCCCAAAGAAGCATGTGGATCAACGTAAAACATACACACACAATTATTCTATCTAAAGGTAGCACCAAAAACAAACAAACAAAAAAAAGAACCTGTAGAAAGCAGCATTGCTCAGGGCTTCCCTAGTGTCTCACTGGTAAAGAATCTGCCTACCATAGGAGACGCAGGTTTGATCCCTCATCTGGGAAGATCCCATATACCAGGGAGCAGCTAAACCTGTGAGCCACCACTATTGATTCTGTGCTCTAGAGTCCAGGAGCCACAAGTACTGAAGTCTGTGAGCCCTAGAGCCCATGCTCCACAAGAGAAGCCACTGCAGTGAGAAGCCTGTGCAGACATTATCCTCCAAATATACATACTTGACTAAGCAGAGCAAGTTTTATAAATTCTGTATTACTTACAGTCTACTTTACTGGTGATATACTGCCTTGGGTGTTCAAATATCACAGCAGAGCCTCAAACAAGTTTGTGAGACCCCAGATTTTTGACTCTCTAGGTCAGGCCTCTTTTCTTTATTTATTGCAAACATTTCCACCTCTGGTTACCAAAACTAAAAGTTTTCATTCCTTTCAGGGCCAGGGCCATGATTCCCCCAACAAAATCAATAGAAGATATTGGAGAAAGTTTGTCTTGTGGTCCTGGCCTGAGTAATCTGATTCTACTGCAAAGTCCAGTTGCCATTCAATAAGCAGTTCCCACCAAAGATGCTCCATTTCTCTCATTCTATTTGTATCACCATTTAGACAGTTTTACAGCTCTAGAAGACAGAGACATAGCTAGCATTTCCAGAGTATTATTGATGAGTCCAAGGGGAACCCTTGGTTGAGAATTTGTCATCCCAATAATAGGAGTAGGAAGAACTCCACCAGTAACACTTGTTCCCCAACATGACCTGGCTATCCTTGACTTACAGTAATAGGCTCCTACCTGAACTTTCTGTCTCTTTGCAATTGTTTATTTTTCAGTTGCTAAGTCACATCCAACTCTTTGCAACCCCATGGACTGCAACACACCAGGCTTCCCTCTTCTTCATTATCTCCCAGAGTCTGCTCAAATTCATGTTCATTGAGATGGTGATGCTATCTAACTGTCTGATCCTCTGTCATCCTTTTCTCCTTTTGCCTTCAATCTTTCCCAGGATCAAGGTCTTTTCTAATGAGTTGGCTCCTCGCATCTGGTACCCAAAGTTGAGAAGATCCCCTGGAGAAGGGAATGGCAACCCACTCCAGTATTCTTGCCTGGAGAATTTCATGGACAGAGGAGCCTGGTGGGTTACAGTCCATGGGGTCACAAAGAGTCAGAGACAACTGAGCAACTAAAACTCTTTGGAACAGCAGTGATTAATTTGAATCCTTATCTTTTGCCTATTTATTCACTAGGTTTAAGAGTCAAACTTCTCTTTCTCTTTACAAAGTTTATAATCAAAACTAAGCCACATAGATTAGGGCATGTGAAGATGAAGGATACAATGAAAAGAAACGGTGAATTCTCTGGGTGGACGCTTAGCATATGAGTCTTTCTCCCATTTCCCCCATAAAAGAATGGCTCTGACAGATTCCAGTGCCAGACTTTTAAAAGAAGAAATGTTTGTTGCCATGTGTTTTCCTGGGAGCCCCTATACAATATAATCAAAAGCCACTGTAGCAGAATGGTTTCTACACATAGAGTAAATAAAGCTCTAGGGATGGTACTGCTTTAATTTTCCATTTTATTTTTGTTTTCCAATTTATTTATTTAGTCTCACAATACTCCTTTATTTATTATATAGATGCAAAATCTGTTTTATGTATAATACTTGTACATAAATACTTGTACAATACTTATTATTTGGTCCTACCAAATAATCTTACCAAGGCCTTCTACTGGTAATCTTCCCCCCAAAGATTCAGATAAAATTAGATATTGTGCACTTCATGACTACCCAATCAATAGAGATTTCACTACTGATTTTAGTTTTGGGGTCATACACATAAATCGAAATAGACACACGCGAGGTTAAGGCGATGAAAGTGAGTTGCAAGAAACCAGAGGGTTCAGAACTAGGCTGTGTATTTTGCTTGAGTTAGAGTCACAACGTGCGCGGCAAATGTACGGATCTCAGAGTTCACTTACTGTAGTGCAAGGGCTTCTCAACACCTATGTGTCTGCATGGCTGAGGGGCTGGCAGCCTGTGGGACCTTCAAGGCATCACCGGGGCTCATTTCTTCTTGGTCTCTTCTGTTTTCGGTTTGTAATCAGCCAAGGTGGCCTTGGCGTCTTCGGCCAGCATGGCGCAGTGCAGTTGCACAGGCGGGAGGCACAGCTCCTTGGCGATATCTTTGTTTTTGATGGTCAAGGCTTCCTCCACCGTCTTCTCCTTTACCCCTCCAGCTAACAAGCTGGAGGCAATGGCAGAACCACAGCCAGATGTTTTAAACCTGGCGTCCACGATCTTCCCCTTTTCATCCACTTGAATCTGTGATTTCATGACATCACTACATGCTGAAGCCCCCACCAATGCAGTCACAACATTTTTAGATGTCTTGTCAAGGGACCCCACGTTTCGGGGATTTTCATAATGATCAACAATCTTCTTGTGAGCTGACAGCTCCCTGGCGGGCAGGCGTGGGCCGGAAGGAGCAGGGCCAATGCCGCCTGCCACAGACGGCCCACTCCAGCCGTCTTGTGGGCTTGCACCTGCCTCCAATTTATTTTTAATTTGGGCATCAAATTGGGTGCAAAACTGAAAAGTCAGAAAAGAAAATGAATCTCATTTTAAGGAGTTGAAGCCATTCTCCAGCAGATGGCTCCCTGGGATTGGAAGGGGTTGAAGAACCCTAGAAACTACTGAAATAATGACCACAAAATTCAGCAGCTCTCAATGTTAAGCTGATTTAGATGTTATAGAATTTCATTACATTCCTTAAAACTTCTTTAAAACTTAAGCATTTCTGCCAACTGTTTTCATATTTTTATCATGTAATATTAGATATATACAAGAGAATATATATCATATTTATACTGTTAAGCTTAATAATGAAATAAATCCCAGAGAACTCACATTCAGCTAAAAAAAACTGGAATATTACTAATACTTTGGCATCTGTTTGCATATTCCTCTATCATCTTAACCACCTACTTCCCCTGAATGTCATTAAAAAATTACTGAATGATGAATTACTTTGCCATACACATGAAATACTGTAAATCAATTATACTTCAATTTTTTAAAATGTTTTAGAAAAACAACAAGAAGGATGTAATGGAGAAAAAAATTACTGAATGTTTTATTTCAGGATCTTTTTCCACTCAAAATTATGATTTTAAGTTTCACACATCTAACAAAATACCAGTTTGTAAATTTCACCAATTTATGGTATTCCATTTTGCAAGCATGTCACTATTTATTGGAGAGGAAATGGCAACCCACTCCAGTATTCTTGCCTAGAGAATCCCATGGACAGAGGAGCCTGGTGGGCTGCTGTCCATAGGGTCGCAGAGAGTTGGACACGACTGAAGTGACTTAGCATGCATGCATGCACTGGAGAAGGAAATGGCAACCCACTCCAGTATTCTTTCCTGGAGAATCCCAGGGACAGAGGAAGCCTGGCAGGCTGCCGTCTATGGGGTCACACAGAGTCGGACACGACTGAAGCAACTTAGTACTATTTATTTAGCATATGTGAACAAACTTTTGAGTTATTTAGTTGTTGCCAATTTTTTGCTGTTATGCATAGTACTGTTACAAACATTCATATATGATCTCTAATAGATCTATTCAAAGGTTTCCTTAGGGCATGTTCCTAAAAGTAAACTTGCTCGGTCAAAGGAATAGAAGTGTTCAACATTCTAAATAATGTCTAGATATATTTCCTTAGCTCCACATCCTCACCAACCTTTGTTATTGTCACACTTTTTTTTTAAATCCAGTGTATATAAAATGGTATGTCACTGTGGAGGTAATTTGCATTTTTGTAGTTAAATTATTTCTGAGGTTGTATATTTGATCATGTTTGTGTATCTCTGTCTAATCATGTTTGCTCCTTCTTCTTTTGGGTTGTCTGTCATTTCCCTATTGATTTTTTTGGAGTTCTCACTACTCTAGACACAATCCTTTATCAGTTACATGTATTACAAAATTATATGTATTACAAACACCTATCCTAGTTTTTTGTTGTTGTTTTGGCCACGTGGCTTGTGGGATCTTAGTTCCTCTGCCAGAGACTGAACCCATACTCACAGCAGTGAAAGACCAGCGCCTTAACCATCGGACCACCAGGGAATTCCCAACCTTCCCCAGTTTTAGAAGTTGTACATTCACTGCCTTTCTAGTTAACTTCTTATAAAAGTTTTCAGTTTCAGCTGAATTTATCAACATTTTCCTGTGGTGAGCAGTTTTTGTGTCATGACTTCAAAAAATCCTTGTGTACCATTAGGGAGTGAAATATTCTATAATTTTTCTCAAGTGTTTGAATTTCATGTTTCACATCAGTTTTAGACCATATGGAATCAGTTTCTGTATATCAGGTTATGTTCACTCTGATTTAATTTTTTCTATATGGACAACCAATTGTCCCAGAACTTTTGTGGGGAAAAATAAATGCTTTCCCCACTGCTCTGTAAAACCATCTCTCTCCTACATCAAGAACCCCTATAGAACTGTGTCTGTTTCTATGCTCTCTATTCTGTTCCACTAGTTATTTTAATTATCCTTGTCCATGACCACGTTGCCTAAATATATATAGTAAGAGTTTTATAAGTCCTAATATCTGATAGAGCAAGTGTCCCTCGCCTCTAATCCTTTTCTTTAGCAGTGCACTGACTGGGAATTATTTCCTGAACTCTTGTTCTTCCATACAAATTTTACAAAATCTTAGTCAAGCCGTCATGGATCAGTGAAATGGAAAAGTAAGATAATGAAATCTTATTTTTATTACTTCATTCCTTCTGTTTTCTTTGGGGCTCTTTTGTTTTTATAGCTTAAAGTGGAGGCTGCCTGGGACATTAATTCTCAGACTTTCTTCTTTTCTAATAGAAGCTTTAAAGGTTAAATGTGCTATGAGAAACCATTTCAGTTGTGTCTGACTCTTTGCGACCCCATGGTCCGTAGCCTGCCAGGCTCCTCTGTCCATGGGATTATCCAGGCAAGAATCCTGGAGTGCATGACTTTCCCTGGTGGTCCAGTGGCCAAGACACTGCAAGGGGCCTGTGTTCAATCCCCGGCCAGGGAACTAGATCCCACACGCCGCAATTAAGAGTACACATTCCACAACTCAGACTCAGGGCAGCCAAATAAATAAATAGATTAAAAAAAAAAAATACTACTGGAGTGGGTTGCCATTCCCTTTAAATATCCATTTATCTTTATCTTACAAGTTTTGAAAGAATATTTCGCTAGGATTCATTTTTAATTACTCTTATTTTATACTATGGGCTTCCCTGGTAGCTCAGAGGGTAAAGCATCTGCCTGCAATGCGGGAGACCCAGGTTCAATCCCTGGGTCAGGAAGATCCCCTAGAGAAGGCAATGGCAACCCACTCCAGCACTCCTGCCTGGAAAAATCCCATGGACAGAGGAGCCTGGCAGGCTATAGTCCATGGGGTTGCAAAATGATACATAAATTATTTAGAAGTATTTTTTTTAATTTTCAAAGGTATGGGACAATTTATCTTTTTATTTTAAATGTCTAAATTGAGCAGACATCAGAGAATTGGCCTGCATGGTATCAATTCTTGAAATTTGTCAAGATGGCTTTATGGTCTAGCACATGATCAGTTTCTGTAAATATTTACTGTGTGCTTTAAGGTATTGTATATTCTCTAATAGTTTAGTACAGTATTTTTTTATGTCATGCATTTTGTCTTAAATTTTATCTTGTTCGAAAACTTTTTGAGTTTTCAAACTAATCTAATATGTTCGAACAAAACTAATCTGTTTGAAACCAACAGGTTAAAAGGATGATACAGTTGGGCTTATCCCCAAAATACAAAGTTGTCTTAGCATTCAAAAATCAATCAGTGTAACTCAGCATATTAATAGAAAAACCATATCATCAACTCAATAGGTACAGAAACACAGATTCAGAAAAAGCACTTGATAAAATCCAATATCCATTAATGACCAAAAACAAACAAACAAACAAAAACAGAAGTCTCAGCAAACTAGGAAAAGGCAGAAACTTTCTCAACCTGATAAAAGACATCTACAAAAATCCCACAGCTAACTGTGATTGCAGCCATGAAATTAAAAGACGCTTACTCCTTGAAAGGAAAGTTATGACCACCCTGTTTATTTAACTTATATGCAGAGTACATCATGAGAAACGCTGGACTGGAAGAAACATAAGCTGGAATCAAGATTGCCGGGAGAAATATCAATAACCTCAGATATGCAGATGACACCGCCCTTATGGCAGAAAGTGAAGATGAACTAAAAAGCCTCTTAATGAAAGTGAAAGAGGAGAGTGAAAGAGTTGGCTTAAAGCTCAACATTCAGAAAACGAAGATCATGGCATCCGGTCCCATCACTTCATGGGAAATAGATGGGGAAACAGTAGAAACAGTGTCAGACTTTATTTTTATGAGCTCCAAAATCACAGCAGATGGTGACTTCAGCCATGAAATTAAAAGACGCTTACTCCTTGGAAGGAAAGTTATGACCAACCTAGATAGCACATTCAAAAGCAGAGACATTACTTTGCCAACAAAGGTTCGTCTAGTCAAGGCTATGGTTTTTCCTGTGGTCATGTATGGATGTGAGAGTTGGACTGTGAAGAAGGCTGAGCGCCAAAGAACTGATGCTTTTGAACTGTGGTGTTGGAGAAGACTCTTGAGAGTCCCTTGGACTGCAAAGAGATCCAACCAGTCCATCCTAAAGGAGATCAGTCCTGGGTATTCTTTGGAAGGAATGATGCTAAAGCTGAAACTCCAATACTTTGGCCACCTCATGTGAAGAGTTGACTCATTGGAAAAGACTCTGATGCTGGGAGGGATTGGGGGCAGGAGGAGAAGGGGACAAGAGAGGATGAGATGGCTGGATGGTATCACCGACTCAATGGACATGAGTCTGAGTGAACTCCGGGAGTTGGTGATGGACAGGGAGGCCTGGCGTGCTGCGATTCATGGGATCGCAAAGAGTCAGACACGACTAAACGACTGAACTGAACTGAACACCATATTTAGTTCCCTTGTATTTATTGTCATTATTGACATATTTGAATTCGTTCCTCTATGTGTCCCACTTTTTCTGTGCTTTCCCCTCTTGTTGTCTCATTTGCTGTCTCTTGGTACTATACTGTTTGTAATATCTTTAAACTGATCTTCCTATTCACTAACTCTCTTATCGCATATTTAACCATTTAATTATCAAGGGTTTTCTCCCAACAATTTTATTTTTATTTCTAAATGCTTTATTCCTTTAACAAAAATCTGCTGGGTCATTTTTGTCAGTTTCTTATTATTGACAATTTTTGTGATTTCATCTTTTCTTTCTTTTAATCTTTTTATACATGGTTATTTCACACTCTGTTCTGATTGTTTTAGTACCTAAGGTCCTGGATAAGGAGTAGGTCAATCAATTATTTCACTTTTCTGCTGATTCTCAGTCATGGCTGTTTGTTTCCTTGACAGTTTATTGATCTTTTATTATAAGACTACATTTGCTTGAATTTAATCTGTGGGAAAACAATGCATTTCAACTGGGCATGCTCTTCTCCAGCGAAGATTTACCTCTGCTTCTGTAGGGATTCAGGCTGTGACACAAACCTGGAACTGCTTTATTCCCCTCTTAAAGACACAGCCTTAATGTGGGAATTTCAGCCTGGGTTCCTCTTCCTGCTACAAGTCCAGATGTTGACTCCTAGTATTACTATTGTCCTAGAAGGCCTTTCCCTTTCCAATTTGCTTACTCCTTACAGCTCACTTGCTAGGTTTCAGCTCACTTTGGGATGGACTGAGCTAAAAAGTACAATCCTTGAAGATTTTTTCTGACTGCAACGTCATTAATGTACTAAAGTGTGTGTTTTATGAAAGACCTAGTCATTTTGCTATGGCTGGGTCTGTCAGAGTCTTCATCAGAAACTGAAATCCACAGAGTGAGTTTCCAAAAGTATCCATATCATCTACATTTAAAGTAGGTCTAGTAAGTTAAATGAGAGTTTATTGGCTTTTCAAACACCATTTTCAAATTCCAGATTTCACTCATAAAAGCATCTGTAATTTGCAGTGTATTTTTAAATTACATACAATCTCAAATTTTATTGCTTATTAAACATTCTGCTTTAACTGTTTGTTAATTGCTTTAATTCTCTTTTTAAAATCCCCTCACAGTGATTTTTTTAAACCTCCCATATTAATCTATACAAATTTCTTGAAAACATTTTACTAAAGTTCAAACTTTCTATTAACTCTGTAATAGTGAACATGATCATTAGTAATTTCCTCCATTCTAACTTTCACAATATTTAAAAGGTACATACATGAAAAAATTTTATATCTTGTTTGAGACAAGATAATTTGTGCACTTCAAACACCCCCTTGATAGATATTCTGGATTCAGCCCATATTTCATAAAGATGTTTAAATATTTTCTTATTTAATTTAACATTACTTTCTGTAGAGGATTCTGCTGTTGATAATGTCATCTCCTATATCTGGTTAGCAAGCTAAAAAGATCAGTCTACATAACTAACCTCACATTTTCTGGTCAGTACATAAACCCTTTTCAGCCTTGACCCCATATAATTGGTGTTCTCTATTATCTTGTATAGATCCTGCCCCTAATTAAATTGAGTTATCTTAATAGAGAGAGCACTGAAACAAGTTATGTAAGTTCTTAAATCTAGCTTCTAGTCACTAGAAACAACTCACTTTGGATTCAGATGACAGACTCTTATGTATTTCCCTTTGGAAAGTGAGACTACAGCAATATTGTTCTACTTATCAAGGGTGCTATAAAGAGAAACAGAGAAGCTTTAATATTATTGTATCCATAAATTCTGAGCCATCCAGAATAAAACCTTTCTCCGCAGTAATTTAGTAAAGAAATATTAAGCAAACATATACAAAACTTATGCATAATAATCCACATAGGAGCTTGGCACAGGGATGGGAATCCACCTGCCAATGTAGGTGACATGGGTTTGATTGCTGGTCCAGGAGGACTCCACATGCAGCAGAGCAACTGAGCCCATGTGCCACCGCTTCTGAGCCCATGTGCTGAACTGCTGAAGCCTGCACACTCTAGGGCTCGAGAGCCACAACTAAGGAGTCCCTGTGCCACGACGACTGAAGTCTGCAAACCCTAGAGCCAGCAAGCCACAATTACGAAGTCCACATGCTGGAACTACTGAAGCCCATGCACCTAGAGCCTGGCTTCAAGAAGAAACCACTGCGATGAGAAGCCTGTGCACCGCAAGAAAGAGTAGCTCCTGCTCTCTGCAACTAGAGAAAGCCCGCAAGCAACACTGAAGACCTAGTGCAACAAAAATTTAAAAAAATAAAAAATATTTTTTAAAAAATAATCCACATACACTCAAAAGATAAATCATGGGTTGGTTAGGTTGATTATTAATTTTGCAAAAATATCTATGAAAGTAGATTTCCCTTCAAACTTTAAAAACATGACTTAACTAATTCAAAATGAGGTTTACAAATTAATTAGTGGAAATGTGTTTGTTTTATCATACCTGTGTATATTTACCTTCTTGAAACCAGAGATTCTGTCTTACTCTTCTTTGTGTCCTACCCACAGGATCAAGCATTGTGCCTTGCACAAAATAAGCCCTCAACATATGGTGATTGAAAAAAATTGAACAGAACTCTAATTCATTATCTTCCTCTTCAAAATAATGCCTTCAAAGGACTACAATATAATTTTTATTAATTTATAGTATGCATACACTTCGGAGAAGGCAATGGCACCCCCCTCCAGTACTCTTGCCTGGAAAATCCCATGGACGGAGGAGCCTGGTAGGCTGCAGTCCATGGGGTCGCTAAGAGTCGACACGACTGAGCGACTTCACTTTCACTTTTCACTTTTATGCATTGGAGAAGGAAATGGCAACCCACTCCAGTGTTCTTGTCTGGAGAATCCCAGGGACGGGGGAGCCTGGTGGGCTGCCATCTATGGGGTCGCACAGAGTCGGACACGACTGAAGTGACTTAGCAGCAGCATACACTTCAAATGAATATGATATCAACTTTTTAAGGAAAACCCATCTATATGCTTTTGTCACCCCCAGGTGGCAAATGAGAGTGGCCCAAGAGGGAAAATGATCTTTGAACAAATTAACTCCAATAACGTTTCTAGGTTCAGACAATAAAGAATTCACCTGCGAAGCGGGAGACGTGGGTTCAATCCCTGGGTGTAGAAGATCCCCTGGAAGAGGGCATGGTAACCCACTCCAGTATTTTTGCCTGGAGAATCCCATGGACAGAGGAGCCTGGCGGGCTATAGTCCACGGGGTGGCAGAGTCAGACACATGACTAAGCGACTTTCACTTTCACTTTTCTAGATCAGGATCTCCCTCCTCTCCCCTTAGCATTTTTTCCCTCCCTTCCACTTTGGCTTCTCAAAGTGGTCTTAAAGATTCATTTAAGGGGCTTCCCTGGTGGTTCAGGTCCAGTTAAGAATCCGCCTTGCAATGCAGGGAATGCAGGCTCGATTCCTGGTCAGGGAACTAAGATCCCACATGCCGCGGGGCAACTAAGCCCTCATGCCACAACTAGAGAGCCAGAGCACCACAACTACCGCACCCGTGCACTTTAGAGCCTGAGCACTGCAACAAGAAAAGCCCATGTTCCACGAGAAGCCGTTACATCATAATAAAGACCCAATGCAGCCAACATAGCCCTCTGTTTGCGGAGCAGCATCGTACCGAGTATTATTTGCTATAGGATGTGACAGAACGACCCTCAGTTCAGTTCAGTCCAGTCGCTCAGTCGTGTCCAACTCTTTGCGAGCCCATGAATCGCAGCACACCAGGCCTTCCTGTCCATCACCAACTCCCGGACATGAACTATGGACGGAGGTTCGTGACATTGTACAAGAGACAGGGATCAAGACCATCCCCATGGAAAAGAAATGCAAAAAAGCAAAATGACTGTCTGGGGAGGCCTTACAAATAGCTGTGAAAAGAAGAGAAGCGAAAAGCAAAGGAGAAAAGGAAAGATATAAGCATCTGAATGCAGAGTTCCAAAGAATAGCAAGAAGAGATAAGAAAGCCTTCCTCAGCAATCAAGGCAAAGAAATAGAGGAAAACAACAGAATGGGAAAGACTAGAGATCTCTTCGAGAAAATTTAGAGGTACCAAGGGAACATTTCATGCAAAGATGGGCTTGATAAAGGATCGAAATGGTATGGACCTAACAGAAGCAGAAGATATTAAGAAGAGGTGGCAACAATACACAGAAGAACTGTATAAAAAAGATCTTCATGACCAAGATAATCACGATGGTGTGATCACTCACCTAGAGCCAGACATCTTGGAATGTGAAGTCAAGTGGGCCTTAGAAAGCATCACTATGAACAAAGCTAGTGGAGGTGATGGAATTCCAGTTGAGCTATTTCAAATCCTGAAAGATGATGCTGGGAAAGTGTTGCACTCAATATGCTGGCAAATTTGGAAAACTCAGCAGTGGCCACAGGACTGGAAAAGGTCAGTTTTCCATTCCAATCCCAAAGAAAGGCAATGCCAAAGAATGCTCAGACTACCGCACAATTGCACTCATCTCACAGCCTAGTAAAGTAATGCTCAAAATTCTCCAAGCCAGGATTCAGCAATATGTGAACTGTGAAGTTCCAGATGTTCAAGCTGGTTTTAGAACGACCCTATACAAGTGTATTTCTTGTATAGTGAGAACAGTGTGATATTGCCCATACATGAATCATGACATGCTTTTAACAGAGATGGGATTTCCTCTAAAGAGTGGGATATACTTAGTGTCAATTATGATGATTGTCTGGTTGTCAACTGCCTAGGGATAGAAGGTGTCTCCTTCATATTGGAAAGCAGGACAGATGATATTTAAGTGGGGCTGGGGATTCCCTACTTGGTGGTCGGCTCTAGAGGAAATCTGCATCTTTGTCTTGGCTCTTCCACGTGGGGGCAGGGATGGGGAAGACAGAATGAGAAGGTACCCTCTGAATAGGAAACAAGTCAAGAGGTGTGAAGCCAGAAAGCATAGCAAGGTGCCTGAAAAACTGTTCCAGAGCTTTGGGTACCAAATATTAAAAACCCTCTCAGAGCATGGAATGAGTCAAGGGCTGGGAGCCCTGGGAGCTCCTTAGCTAAGGTAAGATCAGAGAGAAATTTGTACCCTGTAAGACTAATGCATTTTATGTTTCTTTTATTTTCTTGGTTTATTTGCTTTGTGTTCCCTTAGATTTGAGCTAAGTAGCTTTTAAATTTCTACTAATTTTAGCTGAAACAAGTGAGAGAGTTTTCATCTATGCTCGAGTTGGAGTATTAAAAGGAAAGAGGACGCAGAGAGTATATGAAACAGATACCTTGAGAAAACCCGGAGGGAGCAGTGAGGGGACCACTAACCACCTGGAGAATCTCTTTCTCATGATAAAACCATGAAGATTCTTTATAATGTTTAAAAGTGTTTTCTGTTTGTGGGTGTGTGTGTTTGTTTTGGCCACACCATGCACTGTGCAGGATCTTAGTTCCCCAATGAAGGATGGAACCCACACTCCCTGGACTGCCAGGGAAGTCCCTCTTTACACCATTTTTGTAGAAGAAGTTTCCACAGAATGTTTTTTCTGGAGTTATTAAACAATTAAAAGAAGGAAGAATGGCTAAAAAGAGAAAAAAAGTAGGTAAATGTAGGCAGAATCAATGTAAATGTTTAATATTTCCAAGTGTGAACAATTTTTAAAAGCTTGTAAGGCCAGTCAAATCAATGCATTTTATTTTCCTTCTAATCTTTGCCTTTAGGGATATATATTCATTTTAATAAGTAGTCTGATGCCAAAACAGGGTCATGGTTATGAATATAGCCTGATAAATGCAGTTGGTAATATGCTCATATTATTTTATACATTGTTAAAGTTCATAATTATTCGTACTCTGCTGCAATAAAATTCTCAATGATTATATCAGAAAAAGGATAGTTACATCTAGCCTCTTACTGAAAAATCATGCTTTTAAAAATACCTTGATTTTCTGCAAACATATAAAATGTCTTTGAAATCTCCACATCCCAAGCTACAAGCTTGCTTCGACAACTGCACAAACCACCACATATGGAAAGCCCTGCTTGGACCACTTCTCACAGGATTGTCAACCCTGGAGTATGAGCCCAGATGAAACACTCAAAACCAATCCTTTTACCTAGAACTCGGAACAACCTACTCAGGACAGACCTGGCACTGTTTCCTATAAATCAGGTATTTGTTAGCCTGAGGCTGAGTACCTGGTTGCTGCCTCTAAAAACTATTCTTAAGAAATAATTCATCTCAATAATGACAAAGTATCTTTTGCATCGTGACATAACTAGGCTTATCATGGTGATAATTTTGAAATGTATAAAAAATATCAAATCACTATGTTGTGTACCAGGAACTAACACAATGTTGGCAGTCAGTTATACTTTAAAAACAAACCCATAGAAAAAGAGATCAGATTTGTGGTTATCAGAGGCAGGAGATAAAAGGAGGAAAAGCTGAAGGAAGGCTGACAAAAGATACGAACTGCCAGTTATAGATAGGTAAGGACTAGGGATGTAATGTACAACATAATTAATGTAATTAACACTGCCGTATGGTATATATGTGGAGGAGGAAATGGCAACCCACTCCAATATTCTTGCCTGGAGAATTCCATGGACAGAAGAGCCTGGAGGGCTCCAATACATAGGATCACAAAGAGGCGGACATGATTGAAGAAACTTAGTACATGACATATACGAAAGTTTTTAAGAGAGTAAATCCCAAGAGTTCTCATCACAAGGATAAAAACATTTTATTTTTTATCTACATAAGATGGTGGATGTTCACTAAATTTGTTGTGGTAATCATTTCACAGTATATGTAAGTCAAGTCATCATCCTGTACACCTTATATTTTCACAGTGCTGTATATCAGTTATATGCCAATAAAACTGGGAGAATAAAAAAGAAAGAATTCATTTAACCAGCAAGCTAAAATTATAGAAATATGCTTGATCATATACACATAAAATAACTGAATGCTAGTGTGGCATGTGTGATATATAAGACAGTTCACCACCTCTTACAATGTTCTCTATACTTTTGGATCTCCTACCACTTACTTTTATATAAATATCAAAAGAATGATGAGCATATACATACACACACACACAAATACACACACAAACACATACACACACGACTCCCAAGCATAAATAGCAACTTTGCATTTCTCTAAGCTAGGGTTAAGTTCTCTTTCCTAACTTTCACTGTCCTTTCTCTATAATTGTTTTGTTGCTTTTGTTGTTTGGTTGCTTTTTGTTTGTTTATTTGGCTGCACCTGATCTTGGTTGCAGCAAGCAGGATTTTCCATGTTTATTGTGGCATGTGAGATCTCTAGTTGCATGCAGGATCTAGTTCTCTGACCAGGGATCAAACCCAGGCCCCCTGCATTGGGAGTGCAGAGTCTTAGCCACTGAACCACCAGAGAAGCCCCCTGTAATTTTTTTGTGATCCTTTCCCATCTTCTACCTTGTGTATCTGTTATTTATGCATTTATCATAAATCTTCTACTAAAATTTATACAAAATCTACTTATTATCTGAATCATCAAATACTTAAGTATACACATAAATGAATGAATAAACAAAACCTCTGAATATGTACAAAGCTAAATCCTTTTGTCATCACGAACCATTATATGAAATTTCGTAAGTGTCTAAGAATGAGTTTTACCAAGCAATCTAACTTTCCAGTGCTGAGCAACAAAGATACAAAAAAAATGGGAAGAATCAATTCTATAACAATGTTTAATTAATTGTGACTGTATCAATAAATAAATGCCCTATGATAAGAAAGCATACCAAAAAACTTAAGAGTGAATGTTAGCTATCTTTCTTCAACGGCAGAATTTGTAGCAAAGTTTTATGGTAACATATCATAATATTGTGATTTTAACTATTTCTGAAATACCACTGGCTATGTGAACATTAAGAGCAGACATATGTTGACTAATCTGAGTGCTGAGTAATTTACTGTAAGGAAATGGCAATCCACTCCAGTGTTCTTGCCTGGAGAATCCCAGGGACGGGGGAGCCTGGTGGGCTGCTGTCTATGGGGTCACACAGAGTCGGACATGACTGAAGTGACTTAGCAGCAGCAGCAACTTACAGAACACACAAGTACTTAAGAACAGAGATCTATCATAAATGCCAGAGAATGTATGATGATTTCAGGACAAGCCAACAAAGTGACTTATCATAACAGGTAATCAGTGATTGAAATTGCCTCTGTTACTGAGGCAAAATTAAATCCAAAGCATTTTCAAGAAGAAAGGCCAAAATTTGTACTCATTCTTAACATGATCAGAGTGAAAAGCAGTATGAACCTCCTTAACCTCATACTACAGTATCACAAGTAACAGTGGACAGTTCAAATTTACAACACTCCACTGGATCTTTAATATTATACCCATGTAACAGCTCCCCAAAATAAGTCACATAAACTTGCTTCATAAATGTGGCCTTGAGATGAGATCTTTGACTCCTCCTTGACTTTCTCATTCATCCATTCTAGCTGCCTTATGAATTGAAAAGTTATTTGAGGATTGAGAAAATAATAAGAAAATATTCTCTGAAAAGAAGTGCATACTGGGAAGACCAAAAAAAATGATTTTGTGAATTAAAGTGCAGGTGAAGAGCAAATATTTCTCTCATAAAAATTACATGAGCTCTTAAGAATCCTCAATGGAGCTATTAAAGAAAAATATCTCTGAGGTTTCTCTACAATGCTGCTTAAAGAATGCTTTTCCCCATTCATTTCTGATTTACCAGTAAAAGAAAGAAACTAAGCATCTTGATTTCAGTACCAATTATGAGGTCCCCACATTGCCAAAAGATATGTCATCTGAACAAAGGCATGCTTTTCAAACATGACTTTCTCCTGGAATTCCTATGTTATTGAAATTCCTATGTTATTGTAGAGAGAATCCTAGGATGAGGCATAACTGAGAATTCCAGATAAGAAAGGAGAGATAATATCACTATCACTTCAGCAGAGGAAATTAAGAGGTGCTGCAAATATATACATATATATAGGAAATGCCCGCAGAGGACTGTGGAAAAAACATCCATGAAATTAAACACATACACACACAGATGTGTACACACAACTATTCACGAAGGGAGGAAAATGGATTGTCACTGAAACAGACCAAACAACAAGTGACAGAGAATGACAGCCTTCTGCCCCATGCACGCTGCCTTGCTGGGAAAAGATGTCAAAAGTACAATCTTTCAAAACCTAAATATTAGGATAGTCAAAATGGTCTTAGAAAAACAAGGGAAAAGCTGTCAGAAAGAGAAAATGGAAGTTAAATGATGTATTTGGTCTCATTTTTTAATCAAGTTATTAAAAAATTAAACATGGTTTTCCTATTGGAATCTAGAATTAAAAACCTCTTTATATATATATATTTTTTCAAGTAACATGTCATGTGTTTACATATAATATGCATCATACAAAGGGGGGAATAATTCACCAGCACATCAGTTACTATGCTGCTGCTGCTGCTAAGTCGCTTCAGTCGTATCCAACTCTGTGCAACCCCATAGATGGCAGCCCACCAGGCTCCCCTGTTCCTGGGATTCTCCAGGCAAGAACACTGGAGTGGGTTGCCATTTCGTTCTCCAATGCACGAAAGTGAAAAGTGAAAGTGAAGACGCTCAGTCATGTCCGACTCTTCGTGACCCCATGGACTGCAGCCTACCAGGCTCCTCTGTCCATGGGATTTTCCAGGCAAGAGTACTGGAGTGGGTTGTCATTGCCTTCTCCGTCAATTACTATGAGTTTGTTCTATAAACTCAGTAATAAACAGGCGTGTTGAAACAGATAAGGAAATGGGAATTATTTCTTCTCTTGCAGAAAAGCAATAAGCTAAGAGGCTCATCTTGGGAGAGTCCAAGCAAATTCACCATGTTCCCAAGTCTGTCCCGTCAGCACCAAGCAGTTTCCCACCAGCTGGAAAGCCCAGGTATTGGCTTCCAGATATTATGGGAGGAAGTGCTGGGGATGTGAGGAAGGCCCACCAATACCTTAATCACAACATCTGAGAAACCTTCGTTTTTGTTCTTATTTCTCACACGTTCTTAAAACCTAGTACCTGGTATGCATAATAGTATTGAACTATTAAAGCCACAATCTTCCACCCTACAGAACTATTGTTACAGTTTTACAGCACGGATGAATTTCCATCTTCTGTGGAAATATAGGAAAGGCCAAAATTAAGTTTTCCAGTAGTCATGTATAGTGGTGAGAGCTGGGCCATGAAAAAGGCTGAGCATCAAAGAATTGATGCTTTTGAACTGTGGTATTGGTGAAGACTCTTGAGGGTTCCAAGGAGAGCAGGAAGATCAAACTAGTCAATCCTAAAGGAAATCAACCCTGAATATTCGTTGTAAGGACTGATGCTGAAGCCGAAGCTCCAATACTTTGGTCACCTGATGCAAAGAGCCGACTCATTGTCAGCTAGGAAAGACCCTGATGCTAGGAAAGATTGAGGGCAGGAAGAGAAAGGGGTAACAGAGGATGAGATGGCTGGATGGCATCATTGACTCAATGGACATGAGTCTGAGCAAACTCTGGGACACAGTGAACACAGGGAGGCCTGGGGTGCTGCAGTCCACGGGGCTGCAAAGAGTCGGACACGCCTAAATGACTGAACAACAACAAAATAAGTTTGATTTGTTTAGATATCCTCAGTTGGATTTCTCAAATACATAAAGTAGAATTTCTTCTGATAAGAAATATTGAAATTTGATATTAGTCTCAAAATATTTTAAAAACAGCTAACCCAAATGAAAATATTCCAAGTAGGTTTTCATAAGCAATCAGAAATTTTTAATCTGCCATTTTGGAGCAGAGAAATACATTAATATTCAACCAAAAAAATGGTATCAACTTAAACAGAGATCATGTTCAAAAATTAGTTTATATATATATATATATATATATATATATATATATATATATATATACACGTGTGTGTGTGTGTGTGTGTGTGTGTATACTGTGTGTGCTGAGTTGCTTCAGTTGTGAACTCTTTGTGACCCTATGGACTATAGCCCTCCAGGCTCCTCTGTCTGTGGGATTACCCAGGCAAGAATACTGAAGCTGGTTGTCGTGCCCTCCTCCAGGGGATTTTCCCGACCCAGGGATCGAATCTGCCTCTCTTAAGTCTCCTGCATTAGCAAGAGTGTTCTTTACCACTAGCACCACCTGGGAAGCTTTGCTATTATCCAATTTTGAATTAAAAGTTAGAACACTTTGTCATGTTTATAGTCCAAAGATGCTGAATACAGCCCTGGTAGAATTATGCCTGAGATAAGTATAATGCATTTTTTATCATCCTGAAAGCATTTATTCCCTTAAAAAATACAAAGAAGTAAAGATAAACCATTATCCTTCAAAAATCAAACTGCATTTTTGCTGACAAGATAAAAGACTTATTGAAATAGGCAAAGGGCACTATGCACTTATAGAAGCAGGCTTTCTTCAATGCTTGAGAAATGTGAAACACACCAAACTTTCCCAGTCTACCAGTGCATACCTCTCAAGGGGTGTTCTGTCTTCAGAGCCAACTGGAAAACTCCTCAGAAGCAGACCTCCTATTACAAGTTGAATTGTGCACCTGCCCCCACCCCTACCCCCCAGTGCAAATATATGTTTAAGTTCTAATCCAAACACTTGTGAATATGATCTTATTTGGAAATAGCGTACCGGCAGATGTAATCAAGTTAAGATGTAATTAGTAGAGCGAGTCCTAACCCAATGGTTGATGTCTTTATAAGACAAGGGAAATTTGGCCATAGAAACACAAAGGAAGGAGATATGAAGGAGGAGGCAGAAGCTGTAGTTCTGCTGCCACAAGCCAAGTAATGCCTGAAGGACCAGAAGCTGGAAGAGGCAAGGATGATCCCCATCCAGAGGCTTTGGAGGGAGCAGAGCCCTGCCTACACCTTGATTTCAGGTTTCGAGGCTCCAAAACCGCAAAAGAACAATGTCTGTTGTTTAAATCACCCAGTTTGAGGTACTTTGTTACAGCGGTCCTAGAAAACGATACACACCATTCGTCATCATGTTGTAGTGATGTAAAGGAAAAGACACGACAGGCTACCAAGCAGAAACGAATTTTCGGTTCATCTGGGCCATGCTGCTGCTGCTGCTGCTAAGTCACTTCAGTCGTGTCCGACTCTGTGTGACCCCATAGATGGCAGCCCACCAGGCTCACCCGTCCCTGGGATTCTCCAGGCAAGAACACTGGAGTGGGTTGCCATCTCCTTCTCCAATGCATGAAAGTGAAAAAGTGAAAGTGAAGTCGCTCAGTTGTGTCTGACTCTTAGCGACCCCATGGACTGCAGCCCACCAGGCTCCTCCATCCATGGGATTTTCCAGGCAAGAGTACTAGAGTGGGGTGCCATTGCCTTCTCCAATCAACACATCACAGAGATTCAAATTTGAAAGGTAGACAACTTTACCTCACATGATCCTGTTCTAGGTAAAAATAAACTATCCTCCCCTGGGTCCATTGCTATGGAAAAATTAAAATTCTTCACCTAGTCACAGCCTCAAGCTGCACTTATATTCCTGGACAAGGTGGGAAAACATGCATTGAAAATGCATCTATTGATTTATCAATTTAAATAAGTATAGTCACTTCTGTTTTCAGAGGGTTTGACAGACCAGCGTAAAACTAACAACATTATTAACACATACTGCTGCTGCTGCTGCTACTAAGTCACTTCAGTTGTGCCCGATTCTGTGCAACCCCATAGACGGCAGCCCACCAGGCTCCCCTGTCCCTGGGATTCTCCAGGCAAGAACACTGGAGTGGGTTGCCATTTCCTTCTCCAGTGCATGAAAGTGAAAAGTGAAAGTGAAGTCGCTCAGTCGTGTCCGACTCTTCGTGACCCCATGGACTGCAGCCCACCAGGCTCCTACGTCCATGGGATTCTCCAGGCAAGAGTACTAACACATACTAATTAAATATAAAAACTGCACTCCCTTTTACTTAGGAGAAAAGGTGTGCTCATTCAAAATCTTGTCTTAAGCCCAACAATGTAGCAGAAAGAATATTTTTAAACCAAAACGTCTTTCAAAGCCTTGACAAGGATCATAACTTAGATCAAAAGTGACAAAATATATTCTCAAAAAGAAGCTGGAACTGAATCGTGTAGAAGAAAAGCACTAAAACTCCAGGACATCTCAGGCAAGTTAAGAAAATTCTCACACATCTCAATACAACTTCCATCATCAACTAAATTTAGAAAATTATTGCAGTTTCACAAGTATGGATTATTCACAAATCCATTTTTTTCCCTCTGATTCAGTGAGCTCTGCCGGCAAAGCTGTCATCTGTAACTCTGGTTAATTTGGGGAAACCTGGTCTTTCCAGATGGCATCAAGGAGGGCAGACAGCTAATGTGAGTCTACATTCCAAGTTCTGATCTTAATGTGGAGAGCAAGAGCTCTTAGCCTCTGAGCTTGCTTTGATCCATTTCTTAAACCAGCACTCCACAGAATTCACATTCCTCTTAAAATGTCATGTTTCTCTGCCAGAGAACTACCAGCATTACCCTGAAAGTCTGCAATAGAGACTGTGAGCCTGCTGAAAACCTGGCTGAACCACCTTCCCTCTTACAGAGTAGATAAAATAACAGCACACCCTATGTCTTCAATGCTTCAAACCCATGGCTAATTTAGTGCCCAAGAGCTTACCTATCTCCAAGATTAGTTTACAAATCACTGGGCATTTTTCAATCTAGCCAGGAGCTGTTCACCTGCCAAAGTGCTGATTAATTAAACGACCTTTCATTATATCTCCAGTTTTCTCATTTGTGGATGTGCAGCTGTACCTCAAGCATCTTTTTCATGCTCAAAGCCAATGTCTTGCAAAGTAAAATTTGGCATGAATTTCTCAGCCTTAAGAGGTGAGAAGACTGCCCATCTCCAAAAAGTGGAACATCTAACCCAGAGATATAATTAAGGGAGAATGACCCAGCATTAACCACTAGAGCACTGTTACAAAAATACAATCCACATTAAAATTTTTGCCCAAGAAAATCCAGTGGGGAAACTCAAGTTTTCCATTTAAACCAGGTTTTTCAACTCAGCTTGCACACAGAAATCATCTCAAGAAACTCTTGGAAATGTTGATGCCAGATCTCATCCCAACTGAATCAGAATCACTGGGAGAAGGACTTGGGTATTAGAATCCTTTAAAAACTCCCCAAGGTGATTCTAACATTCAACCATAATTGAGAGTTACTAATGGAGAGCAGGGGTCAGTGAGTTTTTTCAGGCAAGGGCCATCCCATAAATATTTTTTCGTGGGCAGTTAGTCTCTGTCACAACTACTCAGTTCTGCTGTGCTGGCACATAAATAACCACAGACAACACACAAATGAACAAATGTGGCTGCATTCCAACAAAGCTATAATTAGGAGCACTGAAACTTCGATTTTATAAAAACTTTTACGTCTCACGAAATACTATTCTTGTTTTGATTTTTTTTCCCCCAATCACTTGGAAATGTAAAGATCAACCTGAGCTTGTCATACAAAAATAGATGTCAACCTGGATTTGGCTGGGCCACAGTCTACTGGCCCCTCATCGACACTAGAGACTGAATACACTTCTCCTTGATCTTTTCTCAAAAACAACATTTGCTCAGTGACTCACTGTATCTGTCCTAGAAAAGATCCCCTTCAAAGCATGGATACCTTCAGATTCAAGTTGGTCCAGGCCATAGGAGGCAGCTGTGTTAACATAGCTAAAGGATGGAGCTGCAGTTCTTCTTTCAGAAGACGCCTCAGGATCAGCAAGTGCTGGGGAAGTGCTGGGTGCCTCCTCCGTTATTCCAGGGGGCGTCACTGGAGAACCCAAAATTGGTGTGAACAACTCCTCATTTGGTCCTGTGACTGTATCCATTACGTCTGCCAAACACAAGAGAGATGACTTGACCAAAGATGATCTGAATGAGAAATGTATACATTTAAATATACGTTTTTACTTTTTAAGCAAGAAATGACTAATGAAACCAGTATCTCACGTACAGTAGATTTGGCACTTAGACCAGTTCCATCTCCTACAATGCATCGATTCAGCTACCCAAGGCAAATACTTATCTTCCAGGAAAATACACTACCTCAAATCAGAACTCTGGTTTCAAATTTTAATCTCCCATTTATTCTATTGACAATATTATGGATTTTATAGGATTTTATATAACCTATTGGGGCTTCCCAGGTGGCTTCGTGGTAAAGAATTCATCTGCCAAGCAGGAGATGCAGGTTTGATCTTTGGGTTGGGGAGATACCCTGAAGAAGGAAAGGGCAACCCACTCTAGTATTCTTGCCTGGGAATCCTATGCACAGAGAAGCCTGGTAGGCTACAGTCCATAGGGTCCCAAATGAGCTGGACACAACTTAGCGACCAAACAATAACAACATAACCTATTACTAAAGATAGAAAATTTAACAAAATTTGTTTAAATATACACCAAAGATGACTTTGGTGACATAAAGAAGCTGCCTGCCAATGCTGAAGACATAAGACATGGGTTCAATCCCTGGGCTGGGAAGATTCCCTGGAGGAGAGCATGGCAACCCACTCCAGTATTCTTGCCTGGAGAATCATAAGGACAGAGGAGCCTGGCGGGCTACAGTCCACGGGATCACAGAGAGTTGGACACAACTGAAGCGAGTTACCATGAGAAGATAACTTTCAAAAGTCAAGTCAAAGAGTAAAAGTTTAGATCTGTGTCTGGAATATGCTCAGTTTTAAAGCAGCGAAATTAGCCCCAGGTATCCCCAAACCTAGAAGCTCTAGAATAGTAGCATTTTTCCAAGCCTAGTTGATCATCATAATCTTTTGAGGTAATTTTGAAATGTTGATTTTCATGCTTTCTGCATAGCCCAACTTAACTGAATCAGAACCTCCTTGGTAATGAAGCCTGAGAAACCATTTGTGAAAGCTTCCAGGATATGGGTCAACAGATTAGCATATACATTGCTGTTGGCAGTATAAATGGAAGCAATCGTTTTGGAAAGCAGTTAGGCACTGCTTCCTAAAGGCAAATATTCATATGCCCTATTCCTACATATATATACCCAAGAGAATCTCCTACACACACGCAATGCAGAGTACGTAAAAGAATATTCATGGCAGCTATGTTCACAATAGCGAAATCTGTAAACAACCCAAATGCAAATCACTAGAAAAGACTGGATGAAGATGAGATAAATAAACCGTGATATATTTTCATAGTGCAATATTACAAGCACTCAAACCAAAAGAACCACAGTAAAGAAATAGGAGCCATAGAACAGCAAGTTAAAAAAAAAGTCCCCAAAAGGCTATCCACAGCACAATACTGCTTTTATAAAGTAAAAAACTAAAACTTTTAAACATATAATATCAGGAGTACATCCAGACACAGTGAAACGAAAAAGAAGCCAAGGAAATGAAGATCCAGGTTAATGGTTAACAGAGGAGGAAGGGGTTTAGACGGGAAGGTTCGCGGGTTACCTGTAGGTTACTGACAAGATCCTAGGGGTTTTGTGGGGAGAGAGGCAGGCATGCAGGATTAGAAGGTATTTATTAGTCAAAGATAACTCAGGTAATATATAAAAGTATGATGTACTGAGCTGGCCAAAAAGTTTGCTCCGGTTTTTATACGATGTTATGGAAAAACCCAAATGAATTTTTTTGCCAATCCAATACTTAGGCCAATGATGAAACAGAGACATGAAGCCAAAAAATAATAACTAAATACTAATAATTTTTGTAATTCTCAGGTGATTCTGATGATCACTCAGATTCAAAAACTTCACTGTCCTTAAGATCTCAGAGCATCTGAGGGTCTCCTATATGTTAATGTAGAAAGTTCTCTGTATACATTTGTTAAAACCCTGAAAATTACCTATAAGACAGGTAGGCATTATTTAAAGATGAACAAACCAAGGCCTGGAGACATTAAGAAACTTTCTTGAAGCCACAATACTAGTGAGGGTCAACACTGGGATACAAACCCAGGTCTCTTCTGATTTCATTCCCCTGGTTCTTGCTGGTTTTACCCCCAGGCCATTTGCCTCACTCATTCTATTCCTTATCAACTCAGAAAAGATCCACCCCGAAAACGCTGAGTTCAATTCCCTCTGTTACAGACCTTCCACAGCAGGAGTAACTTTGAAAGAGACAGGGATGGGTGTCGTTGAAACCACAGTGGCCAGAGGCTCCCATCTTCTTGACAGCTGAGTAGCACGAGGAGCATCCACTGTGGCAGAGGGCAACGCCCTCCCTCCCTTGGTCTCGTCCTCGCCTCTGGTGACCTCGAGGGTGGCAACCTGCTGCTCCTGCGTCACCAAAGACACCGTGGCTTCTGCTGCTTGAACAGCTGTTGTCATCTCTTGAGTGATGATGTCTTAAAAGCGAAGAAACAACATTTTTAAATAGACTAAATCCCTATACCTGAAAAAGTCACTATATAACTAATAATTTAAAGAAAAGCAGACTGTCATTTCAGGGAATGAGAAGGCAGAGGGATGGCTCAGAAATGAACTGCCAGTAAATAAAATTTCCAGTGCTGCTGTTTTCAGGAGTGGTGAATCAATCTAAGAAGTGGTGAATCAATACAAGACAGAGATAAAGACAATAATACAAAACACATAAAATAAAATTTAAAATAAGAAATCAAGTTAAGTTTCCCTTTATGAATATCAACATAATCAGTTTATTTAGAAAGACATTATACAGAACTAAGTTCAAAAACTCTCCGAAGCATTTATATATATCAATATTCACATTTGCATCCCTGAAGGGGACAGAAAGTTGGCATTTTGAATTAAAGGAATACTAGTTACAATAACTAATGTTTACTGAGTTTCTATTATATGCCATACACACACATTGCTAAGCACATGATGGGCATTATCTTATCCTTCCCTATGTAAGGGGAGGAAGGTACTAACATCATTCCATGGAAGCCATGTATCATAGTGGCCAAGAACACAGGCTCCAGATCCAATTTGCCTGAGTATCGATTCAGATTCAGCCATCTTCTATCTGCGTGACTCTGAATGAATTACTTAATGTTTCTGGACCTTGAGCTTCCTTAAGTTGTAAAGTGGAAATAATAACAGTATCTACCCCATAGAGTTTTTACAAAAATTAAATTAGATAACACGCGTAAAACACTTGGTACACACCCAGTACTTGGTAAGTATTCAATAAATGTCAGCTAGTATTACCTCATTTTCCAAATGACTTAGGTGTAGAGAAGCTAAGGAACCTAAGTTTACATAGTTAGCCCTCTTAACCACTGTGCTAACTGTACTTATCCCTCAACAGATGAATGGATAAAAAGATGAGATACACACACACACACACACACACACACACACAGAGGACATTGTTCGGCCGTGAGAAAAGAAACTTTGCCATTGCCCAAGGAACAACTTAGAGTGGCCTGTGTAAAAGATCTGCATTTGCTTTTCAACATGAAAAAGAATGAGATACACCTGTGGGGTAAGATGTATCTATTGCAGGTCCACTTTCTTTACATTATAATCCCCCCAAATACATTATTAAAGACTATTTATAGTTATTTAGATTATAGACTATTTATAAGGGTTAATATTTGCCCCCTTCTTAGGGAGAGGTTATGTTGGAAATTTCAAATACTGAGCCACTAGGAAAACATAATTTCTAGAAGATGTTATCGTCTCTCTTTTTTTAAACAGTAATTTTAGATACTCAGCACATTATCATAGGTAATAAAAAAAGCTCCTTCTTAAAAGCAGCTGAAAGATTTTTTCATAGTTTTTATTAATGGCATCGTTGTTTTTCCTATTACTCAAAAACATTTCTCCTCAGAAATTATTTGCTTTAAAATAGTGTTTGTATATTTTTTTAGTACAAGCATTTCCATTTCTTGGTCCCCAATCAGTTTAGGCTACTTTTTCTTTGAACTGGAGATTTTTATATTTGAAGGACTGATATACGTGACTATAAGACAACCTTACATGTGCTTCATATTTTCTCTTTGTGCCACTCTTTTTTTCTTTTTTTCTGAAATAATACTAGTATCTTCAGCACCTAGGACAATGCTCTATTTGCCATAAAAATACATAGTTTTACCATTTAAAGCAGTATGCATTCTCCATGTTGCCCTCATTTTTGAAAGCATAATGAACACTTCTAAGGAAAAAATATGTCAAAATAGATGTTCACTCTATGGTCACAGTTTCACAAAACAGTAAGAAATATAAAAAGGGCACAGCACTTCAAATAAGAGACTGCTGTTAAAGACAGAGTGAGAGCTAGAAATAGTAATGGGAATTTTTAAAGTAACATTCAAAATTTCTCCACATCTCTCATTCTTTCCAGTTCCCACAGAAAAAATATATATACAATAATTATTATAGATTACTTTTAAAACCTGATCTTTTTTTTTTTTGGCCTCACCACACAGCATGTGGGACCTTAGTTCCCCAACCAGGGATCAAACCCATGCCCCCTGCAGTGGAATCATGGAATCTCAACCACTGGACCACCAGGGAAGTCCCCTAAAACCTGATCTCCGAGTGAACAGCTGAAGAAGCAGATGAATCAGAGGACTGACTCTAACCCCAGGATCCTCATCAATTCATAATATGCAAAAACTCCAAGAAATCATTGTGTTCCCTGAAGAAGAGAATGTGCTAAGTCAGTCCCTGGGCCCTAAAATGATTGGCACTTGAGTGGCTGACTTCTGAAAAGTACTTGTAATCACCAGGAAATGGGCAGACAAACTTTTGACTATTCTTTCACTACTGTCATCAATAATCTCAATTTTTCACATTATTTTTAACACTATGAAACAATCGAAAAAGTAAAAATTGAAAGGAATTATTTGACACTCCTCTCTCTCTCTCTCTACCAAGAATACTTAGAAGCTTTTTGATTAATTTGGACAAGGCAGGCAGGCAGACTGGATAATTCTAGTCTGGATGGTTCTCTATCTTCATTTACTCATTCAACAAAGAGATACTTATTGAGTACCTACTATGTGCCATACATTGTTCTATGTGCTAGAAAGAAAAAGAAGCTGCCTACTAAAATATTGTAGTTAAGTGAGGAAATTATGACTAAGTAAGGAGTATATTCAATAATTTTTTTAAAAATCATACAATGGCCAAATTTATTTTCTTTTTAAGTTACATTAGTAGAAGCTAAGGCAAATCAAGTATAAGAATCATGGATTCAATTGTGCAGTAAATTATCTGGGACTATGTGATTTAATGCTTCAGGAATGTCTTATAGTATTATGGAGAACTGAAGTAAACTTCTTGTTTGGTCATATCTAATATCATCCTGGTCATTTGGACCCAACTTTTTAAATGAAATTTAAAAACCAACTTACAAAATAGTTTTGGAAAGCTTCTACGAAAACTTCCAGTATACTAGGTCTTACAGTCTTTAAAAAAATAGATTGGATATGTAAAATTCAATTTTTATCATTTTAATTCAATCTCCATAACACTTTATAAAACACGTTACTAATTTGATATTTTCCATTAATTAAGCCACTTAGCTGAAGTAACAGCTGTACATATTCCAAAACAATTTGGAATGAGCATATGCCTATTACACTAAGTTTTTCCTTCCCCATGCTGTTATCTGACCAACTACACCCAATCCAAGAAAAACATCATTTATCAGCAACAAATGCAAGGATTGACATCTCATAACATTCACAGATGTAGAGGCCAAGAGGAAGTAGAAAGTACAGAATCAAGCCAGCAGAGAGGATTTATCTGTATTGTGGGGGGGTTTCCCCCTTATTTCTAGATGAGTTTCTTTTTGGGAAAACAAAGTCAAAGAACTCACATAGTTAATACTATGAGATAAATATTTACCTAAGGCTTTTTGGTAATATCAGGGATGTGAGTATTTTTTACAACAATGTGTAAATAAGTATCTGATGTTGTTGATTATACCATTTAAACATATAGCTATTTTTTCCACATTTTCTTATATATATTTACACATTTTCATAGCAAAAGGTTTGAAAAATATTAATCTATACCAGGGTTTCTCGGAGCTACTGACACTTTGGCTCAGATAAACCTTTGTTGGGGGCTGTGCTATGCTCTGTAGAATGTTAGCAGCATCTTGGCCTCTACCTACTAGAGGCCCTCTGTTGTGACAACCAAAAATGTCTCCAGAAATAGGTAATGGAGATTAAGAGGTACAAACTTCCCGTTGCAAAATAAATGAGTCAAGGATATGAAATGTAAACTGTGGGGAATACCGTCGATATATATGTAACATCTTTGTATGGTGACAAGTGGTAACTAGGCTTACCTTGATGATCATTTTGTAGTGTACAAAATATCAAATCACTAGGAACTAACACAGTAGTGTAGGTCAGTTATCTTCAAAAACAAAACAAACACCCACAGAAAAAGAGATCAGATTTGTGGTAAAAATTATCAGATTTGTGGTAGGAGTGGTAGAAGGGGGAATTGGATGAAGGTAATCAAAAGGTACAAATAAGTACTAAAGATGTTCAACATGACACATACAGTGAATACTGCCATATGTTATATATGAAAATTAAGAGAGTAAATCCTGAAAACTCTCATCACAAGGAAAGAAAGTTTTTCTATTTATTTCATTTTGTATCTATATGAGATGATGGATGTTCAGTAAACTTACTGTGGTGATCACTTCATGCTGCATGTAAGTCAAATTATGGGGGTAAGGGGATGACAAATTATTCCCTGTTAAACACCACTGGTCTACATATAGGAGTTATAATTGAATGTATTTTATACAAATACATTTATACAAGATGTATTTTTATTTATTTACTTTTGTTTTTCTTTAAAACTTAATTTACTTCTAAATTGTCACTTAAAAAACATAAACCACCTAAAACTTAATACCATGTTATGTTTCAATTATATCTCAATTAAAAAAAAAAATCAAACAGAAACATTCCAGGTTAAACAAAGCTTACTTTTCTTTCTTTTACCTTTAAATCTATTTCCCAATGGTTGATGCACCTCAGACTCATATTCGGAGATGGAAACAGTGGTCTCTAAGAACATGGCACCGTTCTCCTTGGTGGATTCCGCAAAGTCCGCAGTATCCTGGACCAGGTTCATGACAGAGACTTTCGTATCTCCCATTGGACTCGTGGGAGTAAAGGAACTCTGATCCGATGCTCTCTCACCCCCATGTGCCATTGGCAGGGTGGTTTCCATGTGTGTTTCCATTTCAGGCAGCTTCAGACTCACATCTGCAGCCTCTGTCAAAGCTTTGCCCTCTTCCATGCCTTCCATACCGATATCGGGTGCTTGGGTTGTCTGAGATATTTCCATTCTCACCTGTGTCTCTGTATTGTCTCCAAGCTTTGGGGTCTTTATCTGGCTTACACTCTCTAATTTGGTGTCATCCCACTCATCACTTATGACAGGAGCAGCTGCAACAGCTGTGCTGACACTCGTCGTGACTTCCGGGGCTCCCAGCAGGCTGTCAGTTTCTGGTTCAACACTCAGGATGGACTCAGAGGTTGGGAGCCAGTGCTTAGTGGCGGCAGTAGCTTGGGTATTATCAGCTGTCATCTGGGAAGGCTCAGTGCCTGCTGTGAGCTTAGACCCAGGAAAAGAAGTGGTCTTATGTTCTGGGTTTGCTTCAAATTTCTCAGTCCTTGGACTGGTGGTTAGCATTTCTTTAGTATTCACAAGGGATAAAGGTGAATGCCCCAGACTAAGTCCTTCCGGGCTTTCAGTTGCAAACAACTGATCGTCCACATAGCTCAGAAAACCTTGTGTTGCTTCAGTGGTTCCTTCCACAGTGGGCTGAATGATGGTACCACGGGAGGGTTCCTCCCTCTCATCAATATTCAGAGAAGCAGTTGGCATGACAGGGTTGGTTAACGTGGCCTTGGAAGGTCGGCTTTCAGGAGACATTCTCTCTGGCTGGCTAGAACCGAATACTTCTTCCCCTGCTGGGACCTCTGGCTCAGTAGCAGTGTAAATGTTAGAACCATCAGCCTGCATGAGCCCAGCTCCTACAGGAGAGGTTTCTTTGTTACTAGGGAATACTTTATTTAAAGACATTGTTGATGGTCCTGCTAACACTATCATTGGATCTCCAGAGACTGGAGTGTTTGAAGTAACAGAGTCATTTTCTAGGTCATCTGTGTTTAGCCTCTCAGACTGTCCTTTTTCTGCATGAAGAAGTACTATCTCCCTCCTTTCCAAGTTGGGGAAAGCCAGACACTGTGCGGCAAAGTTGAGAAGTAGAAGGCTACAGAAAGCCAGACAAATGTGTAATACAATTGGTCTGCTCATAGTGGAAGAGAAATGTGCACATAAATTGGTAGAGTTGACAATTCCAGTAATTGAGTCCTGCAGAAAAATAAAGCATATCAAACCATCATATAAATATATGTTGTAAATAAGCCCCTTTAAATTAAACCATAAGTAAAATAATTTCCTTGACTTCTGTTTAGAGATAGTACATAGGAGAAGAATGTTCTATTTCTTTGTACCTTTGAGACTTGGATAACCCAGTTCATTTTTCCCTATTGAATTTTCAGCTGATTTAACTTGCAGCTCTCTAGCAAACGGTACACACAGTTCAAGTACTAAGTTCATTGTTTTTAAAATATCTATTTGAAATAAACTACCCTTGAAATCACATTTGCAATATTCTTCCCAATTCTTCTATTAATCATGGAGTCAAATGACGGTAGAAATAGCAACACGTCCAGGAAATAAAAAGGAAACCTTAACATTTATTAATACTACATTCACAGAACCTTTTAAGTATGTTTTAAAACTTATTAAATATCATCATAAAATACTGAATACCAGTTTCATTCAAGAGTTTTTAAAGTATATAAATGACTCACGGTTAAAATTTATCTTTAAAATACTTAAAGCATTTGTTTTCTCTGCAACAACTATAAAAATTATAGGCAAAATCTTCATGTCTCAAAAAAATTAGAAAAAGTAAAATAGTTAATGTAAACAAGTGCATATTTTGGGGGAAAAAAGCTCTTTCAGAGAACAAAAACACATTTTAAATTATCAACGTTTACTGAATACACATTTATTGTAAGATTAAGATTTATTAAAAAAAAAATACACTGTCATTACAACTAAAATTATATTGAAACTGCTAGTTTCCCCCCAACCTTAAGGGTTTTAGGACTTTTTATCTATCCCATCATCAGAAAGTTCTTAGATACTGCAGTTTTTCTAGAAAATTAAACAGGAATGAAAATTCTAAATCCAAAAATAAAAACCTTATCTTTATAAAAGTTATACTTTTCCTTTCTCCTATGTCTAATCATTAAACTCTCAGGGTTAATTAAGCTTATGATGTGCACACACAAAATATAAAGATGTTTATTTTCATAGGGTCTTCTCCCCTTAAGAAGTGTGACCCTTCCACATGTTAATCCAGTTAGTCTTCCAGGCCTCTTTGAGACAGAGAAAAGGTCAAGTACTAAGGGCAAGATTTAGATAGCTGAAGAGAAAAAGAAGGTTGAATTTATCTACACGAGGAAAGAGGAATCCATGGATTCGGAGCTGAGGCCTCTTGCTGAACTACCAGCACCCACTTGAATGAATTATCTTGGAAGCAACTCCTCCAGCCCCAGTCAAGCCTTCAGATGACTTCAGCCTCAGCTGCCATCTTGACTGCAGCTTCTTGAAAGACCTGGAGTCAAAACCACTCAACTAAGTTATTGCCAAGTTCCTAGTACACAGATCTGGGATGAGACCATAAATATTTATTGCCACCAATAATTTTTTACCTGAAAAAATTACTTTGGGAGAATATAGGAATGGAAAGATGCCATGAGATGCCATGTGCAAAAAAGGAACAGCATATCAGGGACCATACATTTAGAAGCAAAAGAAAACTGAATCCAGAGATGACTAGAAGAAATGTAAGCCACCCACCCAAGAATCTTCAGATAGTGAGTGAAGTTTCAGTGAAAGTCACTCAGTTGTGTCCAACTCTTTGTGACCCGGATTTTCCAGGCCAGATACTAGAGTGGGTAGCCATTCCCTTCTCCAGGGGTTCTTCCCAACCCAGGGGTCGAACCCAGGTCTCCTGCACTGCAGGCAGATTCTTTACCATCTGAGCGACCAGGGACACCCTCAGATAGTGAAGGGGATGCTAAATTTCCTCATTTGTAGGATGAGGGGTTGAAGCATTTATATTTAATATTAAATTACATACAGGTAGCATACATTGTTTAAACACACTGTTTTAAAAGGAAAGAATCCAGGAATGATATTTTTAAAAGAGGGAATAGTATGTGAACATTCTGGGAATTAGTTATCCCCATACTTCAGATGAGCCATAATGCAGCCCAGTTCACAGCCAGGTAACAGAATTGGTAGCAGTATTTGGCTTGTGGCTTCTATTTTCCTTCCTTAAAACAAAAACATATGACAGCTGTATAACAAGAGTGCTCACAGCTGATGACACTACACCTTTGACTTCTGAACATACAGGCTGAACTATAAATTAGATAGTCAAAGATACATAAGAGCTATAGAACTCTCTGCTTCATTTTTGACCTGTTCAGAGATCTGCTCTTTCCTAAACAAATATTTTTCCAGTTCAATGAAATATTACCTCAGGAGACTGAGGATGTGGCCTAAAAGCTGGGTCTCCATGGCACAGCTTATGGGACCTTACTTAGTTCCCTGACTAGGGATCGAACCTGTACCCTCTGCAATCAACAGAAGCATGCAATCCTAACCACTGGACCACCAGGGAATTCCCAGCAGCAGAGTTTAGAAGGACATAGACTGGCGTGAAAAAAATGAATCATAGCTTTATTGTTGATAAAACATGCCATGTGATACTAGACGAATACCCTCAGTCTCTCCTTTGACAGAATAAGGAGTTAAAAAAAAAAATCTTTGAAATCCCTCTATCTCCATGATTCTATTTTCTTATTTTATCTATAAAACACACAAGAAAAATGCAAATGTTTTCATATTCCCACAACTCTGTCATCAAGCAAGCAGGGCACCCAAATGATTGTATGAATGCCTCACATTTTATTCATATGTTCTGGAATCATGTGGACTGAGAGGAGAATTTTATGAACAAATAAGATTTGGAGGGTGGTAGGGATAAACAAAAAAGATGTAATATCATCTCTATTGCCTTTCTAAAACAGATTTTCCCTTCAAGGTTTCATTTTCATCTAGACCTTAAACTTTACAATTTTTGTGTGAAGGGAATTCTGCCATGGCTCTAAAAGACCTTCCTTCTGTAATTAAGTGTCAGCCACCTGCTTTCTAAATTCAATTACAACAGGAAAAAGTGGGGTGAACTGCACGCCTATTCTATGCCTGTGTATTGCAGCCATATGCTCCTTCTCCCTACTATTCAAAGTGACGCCTGAACTTTAAGAGAGGCAGAAAAGACAGCCTGCTGGAACGGCAGTAGGGAACACATCTGCAACTCAGATAAACTGGTAGATGACCTTCAAGTTCCAGATCTTTCTCTGTCTTTCCAAACACAGCACAGGTTCACATAGCCACTCCCATGAGTTTGGAGTCCTTCACTGGGAGCTGCGTGATGGTAGAGAATAAATAAGGAAAGACTAACTCTTGTCAATTCAGTGACAATATTTCCAAACCTAAGTAACCATGTGTAATCACAAGGCTATAAGGCCTTTTCTTTTTTCCCTCGACATTGTCTCCTTTCCCTGGCAAAGTGCCTGGCACAGAGGAAACGCTTAGTAAATACTGGCTGAACAAACAAATCAATGTCTATAGCCCGCTTTGCTGAAGGAGAGAGAGATTTCACTGCTTATTAGAAATTATGTCTTAATTATCTTAAATTAACTCAAATATCAGAATATTTAACAAATAAAACAAAACATTTCTCTAACTTTTCCTTTTACACTGTGACTTTGGAGGCTCCTTTCTTTTCACTCTATCCATCAGTGCAAATTAATTCAGATACATGAACTCTAACCCAGTTGCTCACTGATAGTGGATATTAGCTTCTAATAGCTTAAAAAGCATCCTTTTCTGAGCCAGTCATAGCACTTTATCTGTCATTCACTATCAAGGTATCCTAATGGCTTGGCAGTCCTCTGAACAATTTACTGCGTTTCTGCCACCAGTGAGCAGATAAGCTGTTCTGTCAAGCATTATCTTCGACAATCTTAAATAGATACAGTCCAGAATCTCTTTGTCAAGTCTAGGCATATTCAAGTTTCAAAGACAAATGAAAGACAACATAAAAAAATACAGCCTTAGCCATCTTGTTAGACTTACTAATCAGGTGTTTTCAAACACTTGGTCAATATTTTTCCAACTAAACAGTATGCGGCTGTTGTTCAGTGTGTTACCGAAACGCAGACACAAAAGGGAACTGGCGTGTTCAATCATTTCATCAGTGACAAAGCTAATTTTTTCAAAGAAAATTGAGTTTCACGTATAATATATAAGGAACATGAGCATTGCCCTAAGGGTACTCAAGAAACAGGAGGCCTGTAGAGTATGCCAAAAAAAAAAAAAAACTGGTGACAATCTGCCTGATATTTTCCTTTTGCAGGATAAACATAAACAGCTGGTGTGGGGTTTTGGGGAAAAAACTGCCCTTGATTTCCATCATCTACTGGCTGTTACTTGGGTGCTACTTCAAACACACTCAGTTCAGTCGCTCAGTCATGTCCGACTCTTTGCGACCCCATGAATCGCAGCACGCCAGGCCTCCCTGTCCATCACCAACTCCTGGAGTTCACTCAGACTCACGTCCATCGAGTCAGTGATGCCATCCAGCCATCTCATCCTCTGTCGTCCCCTTCTCCTGCCCCCCAATCCCTCCCACCATCAGAGTCTTTTCCAATGAGTCAACTCTTCACATGAGGTGGCCAAAGTATCTTCATCTAAACTGTGGTGTCATCTTGAAATCTTCTCTCCTATACATTCTAGATTCACAATTTCTGCAGGTCCTTCCCTCATAATATCTCTTGGAATTGTCCCTTCTTAGGAACATTGGATTGTCATTATTTTACCTGCCTCTTAATTTATTATCCTGATCAGATTCTCTCCTCTCCAATCCATTTTATACAATCTAGATGGTTTAGTCTTAAGGAAAGAAATGACAATAATAAATCAAAAATGGCATGGCTACCATTCAGGGATGCCAAGTGTTTTATAAATTATTTAATCCTTTACAACAACCTAATGATACAGGCATTGTCATTATCCTTCTCTCTTTCTCTCTCTTTTTTTTTTGGTGAGAAAACTACCAGCTTACAGAGGTTAATTAACTTACCTGTGTAATCATGTCTGTTAGTCATCAAGTTTCCTGTCTTTGCGACTACAACTCTACCTTCCCAAAACACATCAGTTAATGTCCCCAAACATGTAACTGCCAACCTCCATATCTATAGCACAACTTCATATCATTAGTGCCCAGTAGAAACCCATTGCCAGTTGGATATATTGCCCTCTTATGTGCCTTACTCATTTCAGCTTCCTAAGTTTTGCTCATGGCACTGCACTAGCCAGAAAGCTCTCTCCTTCTTCCCTGCCCCTGGTATCCAATCCATGGTCCATCAGGTCATGTCCTATTTGCTGACTGTTATCACAAAACTGCCTGGTCCATTCTCTTCCTGCCCATCTCCTAGCTTCTCCAGTATAAATCATCACATCTGTAAGTCTCATCACCTAAAATAAGGTTACCTTCTTTGCATGAAAGCACTAGTCTTTCAGCTTCCTTTGCCATATAATTGCTAATAATGGTAGACACATAGGAGAGGTATTCAATTTTTAGTGGTGTGAAGTGAATATAAATAACCATTTGAAAGTGAAAGTCTCTCAGTCATATCCGACTCTTTGGGACCCCACGGACTACACAGTCCCTGGAATTCTCCAGGCCAGAATACTGGAATAGGTAGCCTTTCCCTTCTCCCAGGGATCTTCCCAACCCAGGGATCAAACCCATGTCTCCCGCATTGCAGGTGGATTCTTTACCAGCTGAGCCACAAGGGAAGTCCAAGAATACAGGAGTGGGTAGCCTATCCCTTCTCCAGTGAATCTTCCTAACCCAGGGATCGAACTGGGGTCTCCTGCATTGCAGGCAGATTCTTTACCAACTGAGCTATCAGAAATAACCATTTAAGAATATGAAAAAGAAGGTTCGGAATCTCTTTTACACTGTAAGATTTTCAATAACATTTTATGGCTTATGTTTTGTCCATCACCTAGTCAATTTTGGCTACTTATTCAATGTGTGATTTTAATAATAGTAGTAATTTGTGTATTCTCATTCCTCCTGTACTTCAGGTTTTTTCAGAGTTTATTTCATTAAAAAGAGACAGAGAGATCACAGAGGAACAAGTTTCAGAGCTTCAGGTCAACTTGCTTCCCAATTACCCCTTCACCTTTCAAAATCCAATTAAGTAACAGTAATTCTTTGATTGATAATGGAAGAAGAAAACTCTTTCCCTTCTTTGTCTTAATATCTCCATTTTGTGTTTTTCCTGCTCCTTAATGATTATTTGTCATTGTCTTACTTTCCTTTAATTGTTAAGGTTCTCATGGCCAACACTATCCTGTTGGTCTGAAGTGGAGCTTATCAAGACTCTGACCCTATTAACCCAGCTGTGGCACACAGCATTAAGGTAGCCCATCTCTGATTTACTGTGCTTTGGATGACTGTTACTGGCCTGATTTATTGGCTTTAAGATGATCTGACCCTACTCATCCTTCACTATAAATTAAGTGCCTGGGGTGACAGATGATCCTTTCAGTAGCATGTTCAACCACAGTGGAAGGAGAGAGAACAGAGTAACCACAAAGTAACCCACAGGAGGAAAGAGGCATCCTGCTGACAGCGAAGAGGTAAGTAGGCTGGGGTCAAGATGGTTACTCGGGCAACTGCCAGCAAAGTGCTTTACCATCCCTGCAGACCACAACTAAGTTCTACACATCAAGCCCACAAGCTTTATTCTCTACAATTTAGCAGTATAGACAAAGGAAGATACCGCTGTGTATCACTCTAGAGCATCACCCTATTCCTGGTAAAAGAAGTTGGACTTGAAGATTTAAAAGTTGGCTTCAACTTCCAGCTGTACCTTGGGGAAATCACTGAAACTCAGTTTCCTCTTTGCAAAATGGAGATAATAATGTTCATTCTGTTTTCTACAAAGATGGAAGAGGGACCAAATCAGTGATAACAGACATAAAAATGGTTTGAAAAAAATGTTTAAGTATCAAGCAATTTAAGACATACTGTTGTTGTTCAGTCGCTCAGTCATGTCTGACTCTTTGAAACCCTATGGACTGCACAACACTAGGCTTCCCTGTCCTTCACCATCTCCCAGAGTTTGCTCAAACTCCTGTCCATTGAGTCGGTGATGTCATCCAGTCATCTCATCCTCTGACGTCCCCGTCTCCTCCTGCCTTCAATCTTTGTAGTACTACCATGCACTCCCCTCAAAATACAGAAATGTGAGCAGTCTGAAAGATCCATAACACTCTTTTCCCCTCAAGCTATTTCCATGGAGCTTCCCCTTTCAACTTTTCATGTAGACAAAGTGACCTGGGAATTGTCTGATGTCTGCAGAATTCCATCCTAATCAATCTTGATCAACAAGCTCCTGTCCATCCATTATATACAGTTCCTTTCAACAAACCAATGTGACACTTCATTTCTGTTCTTTGTAGTTCACAAACCTCATTTGCTTAAAAAGATCTCTAAATACTAGCTGGCAGGAGAAAGTAATCCCCAGGTAGACATTTCAAGGAATAAACATAATATCTAACATTTCAAGCTGAAACTTGATTCAGATACTTTTCTTATAATCACCAAGTAAACACTACGTGAAAAAACAGGACTGACTACACATTTTAATTAGAGAATAAGCTTTCATTTTACAGAGATCAAACTCAGATTATTCTCTCTGAATAGCCAGCTTCCCTAAGAGAAACTAAACAGAATTCAAGGTGAAAAACAAAATACAATTCCTTACACAAGTTTTCAGGCAAACACCTGCTGAATAAATAGTGAAGACGACCTTTAGTTGATGAGCAGAAATTTTCCATAACAGGTAAGCCCATTCTCCACATTTTGATCCTATACTTATGTTTAGCATCAAACTGCTTCTGTAAAACCAAAGTATAACATTTAAAGATCTAGCAAGAAATGCCAAATATAATGTTAAGAACCTCCCGTGAAAACAAAGACATCCACATCTTCTTAATTGGCTCTGTTACTGTAGCTACCTTAGACTTGCTGAGTCTTGGGAGTTTTGTGAATAAACACAATCAATATCAAGTATGTTGCATAAGTGCTTGGTTCATTAATATGACAAATATAACAACTGTACCTTATGCATAAGAGTAAGTCAGGCTGCCCTTAAATTTCTATTGTGTGTAAATGTTCTGATACTGTAAAATCTCACCCAATTTTGAGTTTCTTCCAATAGATGCTACAGTGGGATTCTGCTGGCAAGTAAGCAGAAAGTGGGTCAGCGACTGACTCTGTAGGTGTTTAAACAAGACTCCTTGGAGCCCAGTATCACTTGTGATAAAGAAAATTCACAAAGGAGGGGAGACATGCAAATTATGGCCACACATTTTGCTCCCTACGGAAAAAAAATCCTTCAGAGTTTTTTGGATGGTCTTGTGAGCCACTCCCCCATTCCCTGAAGTTGCAAACTAAAACTTCCATAGAATGAAGGCAGACTCTTTAATCAGCCTTTAAATCCTCTCCTCCACAGCAGCTCTACACTAAAATGAAGAGCCAAGATCCTAGCCGATCCTTGGCATCAGCTTGGAAAGGCAAAGATTTCTTTGAGAACTCCAAACTCTTGTGGGTCCTCTATTTTGAGCGCCTGGCAGATTTTTAGCCAGCCAGATTTTTCGCTCTACATGTTCGGAATGTACACAAGTCGGGTTCTGTCAGTGACCCGGACGCACAGGAGGCATCTGGGCACCTCCATGTAGCACCTTACAATCATTCTGGAGTCTAACCCGCAGGCCCTCTTTCCAATCAAGTGACCTTTCCAAGGAGCATCCTCTTACCGTGTCCTGGGGGACCGGCAAGGAGGTTCTGTGACATCCCTGCGCTAAACACTCAACTGTTTGTTCTCTGCAAAGTAACACATTTCGGTGACCACCGCAGCCCCCACTCGCTCCTAGGCTCCTGACCACTGACTGGCATCGGGGACATTGCAATCAAAGCTTTCAAAGGAGCAGATCTTAGTCTTCGGGAACTTCTCTACCACCGCTGTGAGACGGAGAGGGGAGGGAGAGAAGAAAGAAAAGCCCACACAAAAGCAGCCAGCCCTGCAAGCTCCGGCAGCACAAAGGCCCGCTCGCTGGTGCGGAGCCGTGAGGCTGGGCTGGAGCGGGGAATGAGGCTAGTCCTCGGAGGCCTGCGCGCCGCGCCCCACGCTCTCGGAGCTGCCCCCGCGCACCCCGAGCCGGGGCACCGCGTTCTGGCGGCGGCGCGGGGCGCACGCTTCGCGCGCCCGGGGCTGCTGAGCTCCCCCGACCGCACAGCTCCCGGGGCGGCCCCGTGCCGCCGGGGACTCCGGCTCCGTCTCTGCCGGCCGCCCCGTCTGCAGCAGCTGCCGCCCGAGTGGCGGAAGCCGAGCCCGTCCTCACCTGTGAACCTTCAGCAGAGGAGCGCGCAGTAGAGAGCGGCGGCGCCCGCGCTCGGCATCCCCGCGGCGGCCCCTGCAGCAGCGGCGGCTCCCTCCGCTGTCTGGAACGCCAGGGGGAGGGCGCTTCGCTTTGTTGCTTATTCATGAGGCCGCGACTAAGGCTGGGGATTGGGCGGCAAGAAGATGCGCCCGCCCCGGCTCGGCGGGCACAGACAACCCGAGCCGTCGCCCCACGCCCCTCCGCGCCCACTTCCCCGCCTCCGTTCGGGCGCTGGGGGCCGAGCCGCGGGGGCGGGTCTTACCCGCGTCCGGGCTCACGAGACCCCTTTGAGACACCCAGCCCTTCTGCCTCTCTTCGCTCTCTCGGCTTCCGCGACAGTTCTTCCTTATTCCCTGGAAAGAAGAGACCAGGGCACTGTTTTCTCTAAAAGAGCCCGAATTTCTCTGGTCCTTGGTTGGGGCGAGGGGCGCAAGTCCGAGGCCGCAGGTTGTTCTTGGTGGAGACTACGGTTTCAGTCTCTTAGCCGTGCCCATAAGTAGGAACCAGTATAGTAGCCCCACACAAAGTGTTCCTTTCTCAGTCAGATCAGTAGTAACAAGAAGAACGGTTTATTGAGCCCGTGCTTCTGCCAGGCGCAATGCTAGGAGCTTCACTATTTGCAGTTGTTTAGTCGCTAAGTCGTGTCTCTTTGTGACACCATGAACTGTAGACCACCAGGTTCCTCTGTCCATGGAATTCTCCAGGAAAGAATTAACTGGAGTGGGTTGCCATTTCCTTCTCCAGGGGATCTTCCCGACCCAGGGAACCAACCTGCGTCTCCTTCATTGGCAGGCAGATTCTTTACCGCTGAGCCGCAAGGGAAATGGCTTTTATTAATAATCTCCTCAGGAACCCTAAAAGATAGATATTGGTAAACCCCACTTAACAAAGGAGGGAGTTGAGGCTGAAGGCTGTGAACTTGCCCAAGGTTTTATGGCTAACGTGGGCCCTGGGAATTCATGACTTACCTTCTTGAGTTCCTAAAGGATTCAATTTCCTTTACCTGATATTTCTAATATTGGCTAGAAGGAGGTGTCAGGAATCTAAAAGCCATTCTGGAAGAACCCTCACAGCACTTTATGTTTGCAATCCACATGAATCATCTCTTCTACTTATTAACTCTCTGCTTTATAATAGCTTGGTTCGTTTTGTAGTTATTTGTAAACATCCTGAAGTCAGAGCAAGGTCTTACACCTTTGACCTCCATATCTAACACTGCACATCTCTGCACTGTCTTCCCTATTCCACCTCTCTTTAAAATATTTTGTTTGTATTTCCAGAAAGGTAGTCAAAGAGTTCTTGAACGTGATTGAATTGAATCTGTAAGATCTGTTTTTGATATGTATTCAGTGTAATACAATATAATATATTGTACTGTGTGACCAGGCCTTCTACCTGGATTCAAGACCCACCAGGTGGATAAGCTACACATGCAGCCTGACCAGGAAGTGTTTTAACATTTTGTTTTTATGTCAGCTGTCTGAAATTCAGACCACATCTCATAAAAATAATGTTATATGATGAGATTCTCAGCTGGACCACAAAATTGATTCTATTTACCCAAATGCAGTTAAATTAACAGTACTAATTAAAAAAAAAAGCAGAGTCAATCAGGTGGACCAAAGGATCAAGGAGAATAGGAGAAGCAAGCAGGAGAAAGGGATTCCAGCTCCCCATGCAGGGAGAGCCAGCCCTACACACAAACTTGAAATATTCAGTTTCTCTGACATCTTCCTGGCTCCCTTTCTGCATCCCTCTCAAGGATGCTAGTGTTTTTCTAAAACACCTGTGATTTTCTTAAGTCCCAGCTACGAAACTCCACTTCCCAGGCTGCCTTATTCTCAAAGTTTTCCATTCTCCAAAATTACCCTTCTCCCATAGTATTCCTATTCGCCTTTTCCTTGATACAAATTATTTCAGCTTACTTTACAGTGATCTTATTGGAACCCATTTATACTCCTCCTTTAGCCTCCCCTCAATGGTTCGCATTGCTTTAAACAACTCTGATGAATGCAATTTATCTCAACAGCTGCTGTGAGTACATGGCAGTGATAATAAGATCCTTTCTTCCACTCCAGCACACACACAAACTATAAATCAGGGAAACTTACATTCTAATCAGTAAATCCACATACAATGAATGTTATTAGTCTTTTACTAGTAAAGCAAGAAATTGTATGTGTACATTAAAAGAGTTTGGCAATACCCAAACACCAATCAAGGTAACAAGAAAGGAAGCTCAGGAAGACAATTTTGGGGTTGCCAAACTTAGTAAATTAAAATAGAGAATCTCTATTTTATATTTGGAACATACTTATGCTAAAACAATTTGTTTATCCAAAATTCAAATTTAACTGTATTTTATCTGATCATCTTTGCTGTATTAGGTCATCACCTGGTTCTGATTGATTAAAAAAACCTCTGTATCAGAGAGGATCTGGTCACATGAAGAACTGGATAACCAACCCCAAGAGCCAGAAGTGGACAATATCCATGTAAATACCACCCAGAAGTGAGTCTTTGCAATAGAATCTGAGCATTGTGGTGTCCTTGGTAAGATTATCAGTAAATTGAGTAGAAATGCTCCACAGTAGAGCACCTAATTTTCTTTACCAAGTACCAAGTACTTTATCTGACAGCTTGATCCCTCATGTATGTTGCCTATAAGGCACTGCTGAAATGAGTGTATGTGAGCTGGAGTGTGTGTGTCTGTAACCAAGGTAACATCATCAAGGGAAGTACCACTTAAGGGTTCGCATTAAGGGCTCTTGAAAACCAGCTGCAAGACTTCCTCAGATTCTGCACCTCTGTTTGATGAGGATGTTTTTTGTTTGTTTATTTTTGTTTTGTTTTCATTTGAAATTACACCAGCGACAACCATGTGAGGCAACAGAACAAAATGAAATGAAAGAGGCACATAAAAAAAAAAATTCTTCTTAGAAGTCTGTGTTTCCCTGGAATCTCCTCAAAACATTTCCCTCAACTTTCTGCAAGTTCTTATTTTTCAGTGATTTTCCCTTCCTTTATTTTTGACCCCTTTAAAACTCCTTCCTTGGATTTTGTTGTTCTTATAAGTCTCCCAAGGCAGCCAACAAAGAGATCCAGCCACAAAAGAAGGACAGGAGCTGCTAGAGTCACAGTCATTTGCATATTGGATATTTTCCTTCTCACTGTAAAAGCCTGTCTTTTCTTCCTGGTCTTCCTAAGTGTTTATGAACACGAGTTTTGCAGCATCTTGCAGTGTTCTTCTCCCCAGGTCCTCCCTGACTCAAATTCTCTGTCAAGGGCTTTCTGTTTGCTTTTAATTTCTTAAGTTGAAATTCCTAGGAATAGACTTCCATATGCTAAGTATAATCAACTCACTCTGGGTATTCAATATTTGATGGTTGTGGTGATGATGTAGTAAATAAGGATAATGACATTAGAATAACGTTAATATGACGTTAGAATAACGTTAGAATGACGTTATAATAACATTAGAATGACGTCAGAACAAGCTGTTGAAATTCTGATACATGTTTTCATTGCATTCAAAACCTTCAAACACTTGACAGGATCTATTTCAGTACTAATGAGCTTAGATTTCTACCTTGTACTAAATTATGTGCTTAATATGAAGTTTATTGGGAGGACAAGTCAGTAGAATAAATCCAATAAAATGATTTTCTTTAAGCAAAGTTTTGGAGTGGCAATTTTTTTTTAAGTATAGTTGATTTACAATGTTGTGTTAGTTCTGGTATACAGCAAAGTGATTCAGTTTTACACATATATATATTCATATTCTTTTCCATCATTGTTTACTGAAAGATATTCAATGTGTTATACAGTAAGACTTTGTTGTCTATCTACTTTATATATAGTAGTTAGTATCTGCTAATCTCAAATTCCTAATTTATCCCTCTCCCACCCCCTTTCCCCTTTGGTAACCATAAGTTTGTTTTCTATGTCTAGGAGTCTGTTTCTATAACAGCAAATTTTTGTACACTGTAGTTGCTTTTAACTGTCAACACAAAGTCCGTAATATTTACCTACCTTTATTGTTTGACTCTTATTATGCAAACACACAGATGAATCCTCTTGTTTCTCTGCTTTGCCCTAAGAGACCTATTATAATTGTTGAAGCAGAGTATCATATGCTTTATAGTCCCTTCTTTTTAAAATCTGTTATTTTCTATATTCCCTTATTAAGTGTTAGATTTCTTTAGGCCTTGAACTTTCTGATTCTGTTCTAACAAATGGAATTTTGACTGTTGCCTTGAAAAAGCAAGATAAGAGAGGAAAGAGCTACTGATGTAGGTACAAAAGCAAAATGTTCACCAGTACAGCTCTTTAAAAAGAAACTTTTTAGATAAAGTCATGGGTGAAAACATTTATAAGAAATAAATCTTCCTTTTTTCAGCCATAAATAATGTCCTTGTGAGACTGTCAGTAAAAAAAATAAAAAATAAGAGATTTGAACATCAAAGATCTAATGTCTTCTGTGGAATATACCCTTTAATCCTAAGTGAGTTGGTCCTTATGAATAACTCTATTCAAAAATGACATCTATAACTCTAGAAAAGATAAGAATTGCCTTTTATAAGGTCGAAGAGTTTAACTCCATCTTTTCTTTTTTTTACGTACCTAACGATAGCTAAATCAATGACTTTAATAGATTCATTATATTAAATAATGAGCATGAGATATTTATTATTGACATAGGTGTGCATGTATGTGTGCTGTGTACTTAGTCGCTCAATCGTGTCCTACTCTTTGCCACCCCATGGACTGTAGCCCACCAGGCTGCTCTGTCCATGGAGATTCTGCAGGCAAGAATACTGGACTGGGTTGCCATGCCCTCCTCCAGGGGATCTTCCCAACCCAGAATTGAACCCAAGTCTCCCACACTGCAGGCAGATTCTTTACTGTCTGAGCCACTAGGGAAGCCGTATAGGTGTACACACCTACTGCCTATGTTGCAAAGAAAAATGTACTCCTTTATGCCTCTAGCAAGGACAGAATTTTTAAAAATGGCTTTACCGGGAATGGCAAAACTCAGGCCCAAGGAACAACTCTTGTCAAAGAAAGTTCTTAGAGATGGAAGTAGATTAGCTAAAGAGATTATATATTCTCTTTTGTTCCAGGTTTCTAAAAAAGGATAAATTTTATTTTGGCTGGGATGTTGGTTTCTGGTTAAACACCATTAACTCAACAAGGAAATTACAGGGATAGGTTTAAGTGTGGGAAAACTACCAAATATATTGACTATGGCTCATTATATTGTTGTTCATTATCTGGTTTCCAACAAATGTTATCTCACATTTTAAAAATGTGAGTTGGGCATTAACATCAGACTCAGGATACATTATATCAGTCTGTAGCACACGGACAGCAAAAGCAGAGAACAGGATATGATGAAGGGGTTATCAATACCATTACAATGAAGACAGTCTTGAGACTCTTAATCAGAATAGTACCAACAATTTGAACATTTTGAACATTGACTTACTAAGGTTTAAATATGGCATGGATGTAAGTGCAAAAAGAAAAAAGATTGTCCTTCAGTATAGCACTCAACCTCCTGATAAATTCCTTGTCCGTATACATTTTAGTTAATTCTTCTGGCTACACTGTCTAAGAAACAGCATAATTGAGTCCAGGTTTCACAGTCATTAAGCAATGAGAAGCACATCATTTAATGTAGGCTATGCATTTATCTTGGCATTGAGTTTAGCTCTATGGTTAATCAATCAGCATGTGTTTTTGTTTTGTGAAAAGAATGTGGTTCTTGTAAAGATATCTAAGTCAAACTTAACTTTCCTCACAGATGTTCGTTTTAGCTGAGAGGAAAAGGTTATACACACAAAAACATTATGAATAATACATAATATAAGATTTCCTCATATGCTTCTTCAATAATCTAAAACTGGCACTCATTTTATTATCTTTTTTCATGATACCACTACAGAGAGGAACTAGCTGATAAAACCTATGTGGAAGTCTATGCAGAAAGGCCATGCCCTGATATAGTAAGTACATGTGCTATATAAAACCATCTTCCCCTCTCCCCACTAAAATCGTAAGTTCTGAATTAAGACAGTGTGTTTTATATAGTCTCACATCTCCCGCAACACCTACGGCAGTGCCTTGCCTTAACACCGCAGCTGTTCAAAAAGTATTTGTTGACTATTTAATTATGGCCATAAGCCTATTACCAAAATAAGCACGGTAATGCTAATCATTTTACAATTATGAAGCACAAACTAAAACTACTAACCGAAAAGGAAGTTTGACCAGTTTCAGAATGAAATATACTAATCCCAAGCAAATTAGGAAGATATATCCCAATGGAGGGCTTGCCAGGTAGCGCTAGTGGTAAAGAATCCGCCTGCCAATGTAGAGGATGTAAGAGATGGAGGTTTGATCCCTGGATCGGGAAGATCTGCTAGAGGAGGAAATGGCAGCCCACTCCAGTATTCTGGCCTGGAAAATTCCATGGACAGAGGAGCCTGGCGAGCTACAGTCCATGGGGTCACAAAGAGTTGCACAAATGACTGAGTGATTGGGCACACACACCACATTTCAACGGCAGTGGCTTTGAGACTCAGGAATTAATTATTTTTTATATCTTATAAGAAGGAATTGTTCCTTGCTTGTATACGTCCTATCTGAAACCAGGGGACTAGGCCAATTGATATATCAAGTCACCTTCCTACACAAGTCTGCAATCCTTTTCATTGGTAAAGTTCACATTCATTCAGAGAGAAATGGCATATGAAAACAAGATACACCCTGAGAATAAGATTTAAAAAAAAAAAAAAAACTGCTTCAAGCTGAATTCAGAACTCATATTCTATCCAGGCCCAAATCCCTTGAAATAGCCAGAGCAATAGGTTTTGTTTTCATTTGTTCTTTGTCATGACCTACAATATAAAATGGACATAAAGGATGCATTTTACAGAATCAGTTCAAAGCAATTCCTCCATAACTGGTGTATAAAAATAGCCAAAGGGAAAAAAATTTCCTTCAGAATCAGAGTGATTGAAAATATATTTCACACAGAAAAAATTATTTACTTTTGGATTGGTCTAAATCTAACGTGTGAGCCATCACCACAAAAGAAGAAATAAATTGGTCCCCAAAAGATTCCTAGTAAGGATACGTAGGATGATCACTTGATGTTCTTCCTTTTCTCTTTTTGCTTTTAGGAGCTTTCTATAAGGGCCTAGTGACATGCCTTGTTTTCCTTCCATTTCTCTCTTTGTAAAAGGCATTTTAAGGCACTTATCATTGCCAACTAATGTTCATTTTACGACACTGTTCTCAGCAGTCATCTTCCGTGGACAAGCACTTCTCACTCAGATCATATTCTGCTTAGCTTATCAAAAACATAAGACTTCTTTTTTTTCCTGTCAGACTTCATTTTTCCTGTAAATTCTATTTCTGTGATCTTTTTTTTTTTAATCACACCTCTGCTTGATTCCTAGATTCCATAGTGCTGTTCTGTAATTTACTGTCTTCTCCAGTGTGCATATTGTTCCTAGTTTTGAAGAGGTAAATCTGGGCACTTTGGCCTAATCCTTTTTGATCTCATAGTCTTTTTTTCTCATTTTCCCAAGATCAAATGATTATTTCCAAAGCAGTAATATGGAAATCAATATTCTTTCCCATAATTCTTTGCAACTGGGACTATAGAAATGTCACTGTCCCTGCCCCACATCTTCAAATGAACATTCTCAGGTTACAACAGTAAGTCTTCCCAAAGGGGAACTTCTGGAAAAACAAGCTATTTCCTTGGCTCATATTTCCCCCTTTTTGTAGGATGCCCAGCCATCTATCCAAGAATATACTGGGGAGTAGAAAGGCATCCACCAAGAAGGCCACAGTGGTTGACAGCCATAAGATTAGAGACAGGCACAAAGGTACAGATCAACATACTGGCAAAAGATCTGTGACAGCTTGGGAGTAACTCTTCATTTCATTCATGGTGGAAACACAAAACATCCTAGGATGCCCTCTTCCTGATAGATGGTTGCTATGGAGTCACCAAGTCCATAGTACTTGGATTCTCTGCCAGTGAGCTATACCATAGACCTCAGAGTGATCACGTGGAAGGGATGTGTGATGAGAGTAGCAGCAGAAGCAGCCATCACCTTTTAAACTATCTCCCCAATAATTTGGTCAAAGGAAGATCACACTTCTTTCTGTACATTTCCAGATCCTAATTCCTTAGCCTTGTCACACTCTTGGTAATGCTGTGAAACTTTACCATGGACCCCTGAACACAGTCTTGGAGTTAAGCCTGTGAACAACCCACGCTTCCCAAGGATGATTGCAATATGCTGAGCATAATAAATGAGACTAGGAAGCTGACAGAATTCCCACCCCAAAATATTTCATCCTATTGTTGAAGAAAGCGGCTCATACCCTACCAGGAGGAGTACCTTCATGTACATCAGTGGCTGGGACGGTAAGACCAGGCCCAGGAGCACCTGACTGGCTGGGTCGGCCATGAGGGCACCCGCAGCCAGATGGACAGACAGAGCCACCAGAAAACCAAACCTGTCCCAAATCATGTGTCAGGGCTTTCAGCTTCACTGCCCCACCTCCCAGTCATTGTTAGAGTATTGACTTCCAGTATGCCGCCATGTTTGAGGCAGCCGGAGGACAAGAGCCAGATTCCATGTGGCGCAACGCCCTATTCACTCAGGAGCAGTTGACAGACCCACCACTTTGCCCAAGACACAATCTCAGCAGTTGGCTTCACCTCCTCTACCTGGGAGGAGGAAATGTGGCAGACAAGAAGGCATCATAGGCAGATGATTAAAAAAAAAAGATATGGGAGAAATAAAAACACTAGAATATAGAAACATTCTCCCCATCACAAAGAAAGAAACAAAGGCAAAGAGGACTACCTCCACCCTTTTCCTCCTTCTCCATTCCTTCCTCCAAGCCCAGGAGCTGGACTTCCAACCACAGAAATGGAAGAAGGAGGCACTTGAGTTAGGGGATCGAGCAGGAACTCTGAGGTTGCTGCTTTCCTTCTTGTCGCCTTCTTCAGGAGCAACCTTGAGGGCAGACACTGAGGAGGTGCAGCTTAGGTCTGGGGTGATATACCTGAGACCTGCCCTTTCTACAGGAAAGCTCAGTGGGGTTGGCCAACTGTGGGATTTTCCTTTAAAACACATTGGGACAGTCACACTGGTTGTTAAAGCATTTATCAGTTGGTGAAAAGCCATGGTCCCAAGCTGTTACTCCAAGCCTTCCACTTTGCTTCAACTCCTTCACCAACTCCCCATCATCCCAGACTAAAATGTTGGGGAGCAGGTAATGCCTGGCACAGACAGGGTCACTTCTGATCAGTGAGTATCATGCTCACACCATTTGAATTATTTTTAATAGCTTCTCTGGTTAAAGCAGAACAGTGACATCTTTAGAGAGGGAATATGAGAAAGATCTTCCCCCTCCAAAAGCACATTTTCAGGCTAAATAGTCCACAGTGGCATCTTTGTTTCAAAGTGGCTCTTCCTACTTTGGGTTCTGCCTGTGCCTTGTAGAAGGAAGTAGAACTTACTGCATAATTTTTTTAATTTAATTTTAAATTGAAGGATAATTGCTTTACAGAATTTCGTTGTTTTCTGTCAAACATCAACATGAATCAGCCATAGGTATACATATGTCCCCTCCCTCTTGAACCTCCCTCTCTTCTTCCTCCCCATCCCACCCCTCTAGCTTGATACAGAGCTCCTGTTTGGGTTTCCTGAGTCATACAGCAAATTCCCATTGGCTATCTATTTTACACACGGTAATGTCCATGATAGGGCTTCCCTGGTGGCTCAGACCGTAAAGCGTCTGCCTGCAATGCGGGAGACCCAGGTTCGATTCCTGGGTCGGGAAGATCCCCTGGAGAAGGAAATGGCAATCCACTCCAGCACTCTTGCCTGGAAAATCTCATGGATGGAGGAACTTGATAGGCTACAGTCCGTGGGGTCGCAAAGAGCTGGACACGACTGAGCGACTTCACTTTCACTTTCAATGTCCATGATACTCTCTGCATACGTCTCACCATCTCTTCCCTTCTCCTCCATGTCCGTAAGTCTGTTCTCTATATCTATTTCTCCATTGCTGCCCTGCAAATAAATTCATTGGTACCATCTTTCTAGATTCCGTATATATGCGTTAGTATATGAAATTTATCTTTCTCTTTTCTGACTTATTTCACTCTGTATAATAGGCTCTAGGTTCATCCACCTCACTAGAACTGACTCAAATGTGTCCCTTTTATGACTGAGTAGTATTCCATTGCAGAGAAGGCAATGGCACCCCACTCCAGCACTCTTGCCTGGAAAATCCCGTGGACGGAGGAGCCTGGTGGGCCGCAGTCCATAGGGTCGCCAAGAGTCGGGCACAACTGAGCGACTTCACTTTCACTTTTCACTTTCACGCATTGGAGAAGGAAATGGCAACCCACTCCAGTGTTCTTGCCTGGAGAATCCCAGGGACGGGGGAACCTGGTGGGCTGCCGTCTATGGGGTTGCACAGAGTCGGACACAACTGAAGCGACTTAGCAACAGCAGCAGCAGCAGTATTCCATTGTATATATGTACCACAGCTGCTTTATCCGTTCATCTCTGGATGGACATCTAGGTTGCTTCCATGTTCTAGTTATTGTAAATAGTGCTGCGATGAACGCTGAGATACATGTGTCTTTTTCGATTTTTGTTTCCTCAGGGTATATGCCTAGGAGTGGGATTGCTGGGCCACATGGTGGTTTTATTTCTAGTTTTTAAAGGAATTTCCGTACCATTTTCCATAGTGGCCATATCAATTTGCATTCCCACCAGTGCAAGAGGGTTCCCTTTCCTCCACACACTCTCCAGCATTTATTGTTTGTAGACTTTTTGATGATGGCCATTCTGACCAGTGAGAGGTGATATCTCTTTGTAGTTTTGATCTGCATTTCTCTAATAATGAGAGATGTTGAGCATCTTTTCATGTGTTTGTTAGCCATCTGTTTGTCTTCTTTGGAGAAATGTCTGTTTCGGTCTTTTCCTCACTTTTTGATGGGGTTGTTTGTTTTTCTGGTATTGACTTGTATAAGCTGCTTGTATATTTTGGAAATTAATCCTTTGTCAGTTGTTTCATTTGCTATTATTTTTCTCCCATTCTGATGGTTATCTTTTCACTTTGTTTATAGTTTTCTTTGCTGTGCAAAAGCTTTTAAGTTTACTTAGGTCCCACTTATTTATTTTTATTTTTATCTCCATTACTCTGGGAGGTGGGTCATAGAGGATTTGCTTTGATTTATGTCATCAAGTGTTCTGCCTGTGTTTAATGTGTTTTCCTCTAAGAGTTTTATAGTTTCTGGTCTTACATTTAGGTCTTTAACCCATTTGAGTTTATCTTTGTGTATGGTGTTAGGAAGTGTTCTAATTTCTTTCTTTTACATGTAGCTGTCCAATTTTCCCAGCACCACTTATTGAAGAGGCTATATTTGCTCCCATAAGATATTCTTGCCTCCTTTGTCAAAAATAAGGTGCCCATAGGTACGTGGGTTTATTTCTGGGCTTTCTGTCTTGTTCCATTGGTCTCCATTTCTGTTTTTGTTGCAGTACCATACTGTCTTGATGACTGCAGCTTTGTAGTATAATCTGAAGTCTAGAAGGTTGATTTCTCCAGCTCCATTCTTCTCTCTCAAGACTGCTTTGGCTATTCAGGCTCTTTTGTGTTTCCATATGAATTGTGAAATTTTTTGTTCTAGCTCTGTGAAAAATGCCATTGGGATTTTTGATAGGGATCTCATTGAATCTGTAGTTTTCATTTATTAGTATAGTCATTTTCACAATATTGATCTTCCTACCCAGGAACATAGAATATCTCTCCCATCTGTTTATGCCATCTTTAATTTCTTTAATTTTGTAATTTTCTGTATACGGTTCTTTTGTCTCCTTAGGCAGGTTTATTCCTAGCTATTTTATAATTTTTGTTGCAATAGTGAATGGAATTGATTCCTTTATTTCTCTTTCTAATTTTTATTGTTAGTATATAGGAATGCAAGTGATTTCTGTGTATTGATTTTGTATCCCATGACTTTGCTAAATTCACTGATTAGCTTTAGTAATTTTCTGATAGTATCTCTAGGGTTTTCAATGTATAGCTTCATGTCATCTGCAAACAATGAGAGCTTTACTTCTTTTCCAATCTGGATTCCTTTTCTTTCTTTTTCTTCTCTGATTGCCGTACTAGACTTCCAAAACTATGTTGAGTAATAGTGGTGAGAGTGGACACCCTTGTCTTCTTTCTGATCTCAGAGGGAATGCTTTCAGTTTTTCACCACTGAGAATAATGTTTGCTGGGGGTTTATCATATATGGCCTTTACTAGGTTGAGGTAGATTCTTTCTATGCCCATTTTTTTGAAGAGTTTTAATCATAATTGGGTGCTGAGTTTTGTCAAAGGGTATTTCTGCATCTATTGAGGATATCATAGGGCTTTTATCTTTTTAATTTGTTAATATGGTGTATCACATTGATTGATTTGCATATATTACAGAATCCTTGCATCCCTGGAATAAACCCAACTTGATTATGGTGTATGAGCTTTTTAATGTATTGTTGAACTCTGTTTGCTAGAATTTTGTTTAAGATTTTTGCATCTATGTTCATCAGTGATATTGGCCTGTAGCTTTCTTTTTTTGTATTGTCTTTGTCTGGTTTTGGTGTCAGGGTGATGGTGGCCTCATAGAGAGTTTGGAAGTGTTCCTTCCTCTGCAATCTTTTGAAAGAGTTTCAGAAGGATAGGTGTTAGCTCTTCGCTAAATGTTTGATATAATTCACCTGTGAAGCCATCTGGTCCTGGACTTTTGTTTTTTGGGAGATTTTTAATCACAGTTTCGATTTCAGTGCTTGTAATTGGGTTGTTCATGATTGCTGCATAGGTTACCTAGAGATTCTTGGCCTTCTAGCCTAAGAGAGCAAACAAGTGTTCTAGAACCTAAGTAGAAGTAATGTTTAGGAACCAAGAGGTGCATTAAGCTTCAAATTAGGATAATAATAGTTTTGCTAGCCTAGGATTGTTGGATTAAATGAGATAGTGTGGAGTACTTAGCACAGTGTCCTTAATGCCCATTATATCTTCAATAAATACTATTATTTGAAACAGAGTGCAGACCCAGTTGCTGAGACATTGATTTTTAGATATAAAAGGAGCTATTTCTTGAGTTGATGGCTAATGGATTTTCTTTTTCTTTTGAGGACTTTTCTGAGAGCAGAAGTAAACCTATTGACATTCTGCTATTTAAATTTCAAGTTTTGATGGACAGAATTATTTTCTGGGCATAGATCTTTTAAGTAATAAGTTTGATATAATTCTGTAGCATTTTTTTGGAATTTCACCAAAGAAATTTAATCAATAAAGTTATCAAATTTAACTAAGGAGTTTGGATTATGTCCACCAGGATCTTCCCATTAACATAAAAATTTCCCCAAACAGAAATATTCTTAAATAGGGAGAAAATATTGTTTAATTTGCTGAGATTATGCTATCATCTAAAATGATTTTGCATTTTATGAAAATGCACTTTACAACCAATTACATTGCTTACATAGCTGAAAATAGGTTGGAACTGTAATAGTATCTGGCCTATTGCATGCATGCATGCTCAGTTGCTTTAGTCATGCGACCTTTGTGACCCTGTGGACTGTAACCCGCCAGGCTCCTCTGCCTATGGATTTTCCAAGCAAGAATACTGGAGTGGGTCGCCATGCCCTCCTCCAGGGGATCTTCCCAGCCCCAGTGTGTCTCCTGCACTACAGGTGGATTCTTTACTGCTGAGCCAACAGGGAAGCCCATCTGGCCTATTACAGACATTCAATATATTTATCTAATTTAGGGATCTTAGAACACTTAATAGTTTTGGAGGTATGTTTCTGCTCCAAATTCCGTATTTATCAAATGAGACACTGAAACTGCAAAAAGCTGCCTGATGCCTGGGAAAAGCCCATCCTGGCCTCTGGATCTGTAGCCTGGCCCTCTTCCTCTCCTACACAGTCTATCTTCAGTGACATGAACTGTTTCAAAATGTGATAAACTTGTTTGTCTTAATCGAAGATTTAGCCTTACAGCGAAGCATCATAATCTATGTTGACACACCTCTGAGCCTGGGCTCCTCTTCTTGCCTCTGACTTGCACACTTATGTCACCTTTCTTCTTTGGCTGACTATGGATGCATGTTCTTCTTCAGGATTCACCTGGAGCATTGCCTCCAGGAAACTGTCCCTGATTACCCAGGCTGGGCTGAGTGCCCTTCTTCAGGCCCCATCAAACCTGGACCCAGCTGTGTCATAGCACTCAGGTTCAGTATAGCTACTTCTTAGGTACCCAGTCTCTGCACTGGTGCTGAATGCTCTGCTCCTATTCTGGCCTCTTATCACTTTCCAGCTTGCATCCTCCCCTATCCTGCATCATGCCCCTTCCTGTATTCCCCCTAAGTTTGTACCACTCCCCAACCTGTATCCCTGTCAGCTTTTATCCTCCTAGCCTATATCCCTCCCAACTTCCATACCCTCAACATATTCCCCATCAAGCAATATGACTCTCCAACAAGTCCATATCCCCAGCCCATATCCCTCCCAGCTTGCATCCCTTCCTATCTCAATGGACCCTAGTTTGCATCTTTACCCACCAGACTGTGTATTCCCATCTTATCCCTCCAGCCTCTATCCCTCTGTGAAAGGAAAAATTCTAAAACAGCTTCCCAGATTCCCAGCCCTTGATATGCACACACCTTTTCCCATGTATTCAATCCAACTCTAATTTAGGTGCTGCTGTGAAGGGATTTTGCAAATGTAATTGAGGTCTCAAATTGACATTAAAATAGATTATCTGCATGCATGCTCAGTCATTTCTGACTGTTTTCAAACCCATGGACTGTAGCCCACCAGACTCCTCTGTTCTTGGAATTTTCCAGACAAGAATATTGGAGTGGGTTGCCATTTCCTTCCTCAGGGGATCTTCCAGACCCAGGGATCAAACCTGTCTCCTGCATTGGCAGGTGGATTCTTTACCACCTGGGAAGCCCTGATCTAATCACATGAACTCTTTAAATCTGGGTCTAGAGGTTGGAGACAGAGAAATGAGGGAGATGTGAAGCATGAGAAGGTACAGGGAGGGAGGCATGATGGGAAGGATCGACAGATGTCCTCTAGTTGCTAAGAGTGGCCTCTACCAACAGCCCACAAGAATAGGGGAGCCTCTGTTCTATAACCACAAGGAACTGAATTCTTCCAACAGCTGTGTGAAACCTGGAAGAGGACCCTGAGCTGTAAAAAGGAATACAGCCCAGCTGACACCTTAGATTTTAAACTTGTCATACCCTGAATGGAAAATTCAGCCATACCATGACTTGGACTTCTAATAAATGGATGCTGTTTTAAGCCACTAAATTTGTGATAATTTGTTACACAACCGTAGAAAACTAACACAACCCCACCCAGCCTGTATCCCCCCAGTGTGTATCCCCCTCAGTCTATATCCCCCACCAGGATGTATCTCCCCAGCTGGAATCATTCTGCAGCCTGTTTTGCACCCCCGCAACACCGTTTTCCCTGGCCTGTGTTTCTCCCAGCTTGTACTATTCCCCAGATGAGTGCTCCCTGCCCACATATACATATTCTGTCACGTGCAATGACCTCATCAGCGCACACACACATTCCCGTATCCCTAACACCAGCACCGACCCACATGCCCAGCACAGCACCCTAAGTGACTCGGCCCAAGGAACACACTGGTCGAATCCACAGTCTACATTACCAGATGGAAATTTGTCTCCCTTCCAAGTCGAGTGAGCAGGGCTGGGCATCCCAGAAGGAAAACTGGTGTCTCTCCTCCTTTGCTCCCTTCAGCTTCAAGCCAATCAGCAGCAGCCAGTCAGCCCTCCAGGTGGCCAAAGGCATTCCCTTTCCAAAGGAAATAAACTGGCCTCAAACCTATTGGCCAAAATCCTTTCCTCTCTCCTCTCTAAGGATCTGAAATCCCTTTCCTTCAGGAGTATTGCTGACATCCTTTCTTCCTCTGAATTTCCCACCTCTGTTCCAGGGCCAAGCCTTGTTTCCTCTTCTTTTGAACTTTTTTTTTCCCCACTAGTGCTATCCCACAACTTACACTTGCAAGATAGTGCTTTCTCAGTCATGTATTCCTCCATATTATATCCTTGTACCTAAACTGAAATTCTCTCTGAGGTGTTTGGGATGAGTGGCATCATAAGTAGCTAATTGTTGTTGTTTAGTTGCCAAGTCGCATCCAGCTCTTTTTGACCCCATGGACTGTAGCCCAACAGACTCCTCTGTCCATGGAATTTCCCAGACAAGAATACTGAGTGTAATGTCATTTCCTTCTCCAAGGTATGTTCCCAGCCCAGGGATCGAACCAGCATTTTCCTGCATTGGCAAGATTCTTTACCAGTGAGCCACCTGGGAAGCCCAAGTAGCTAATACCTATCTTCAAAAAGCAAACTTTAGGTGAAGAAGATGGAATATCAGACTAGAAGGATAAATAATTTTATATATAATAACCCTATGAGGTATAGTTATTACCTTTATTTCACAGGCAAGGAAATTGAGGCTCAGAGAGGTTAAGTAAGTTGTCAAAGGTCACACAGCAAGCAAGCAGCAGAACTGAGATACCAACTCAGGCAGTCTGGCTCCAGAGTCCATCCTCTTGCCTGCTCCACTGAACACTTAATATATGTCAGGATCCCTGTGCCAAGCAGACTATGTGTATGATCTACGTGACAAAGGAGAAGGAGAGAAAGCAGAGACAACTGTGTGCTGAAGTGATAGGGAAATTTCCCATAGAGCAGTGCGGCTTGAGCTAGCATGACAGGAAACTTAGAACTCAAGGTTACAAGGGTTAGGGTATTCAAGTCAGGGGAATGGGATCAGCTGGGCCTAGGAGTGAGAACATACATTTTCTGGTACCTTAATTTGCATAAGAGAGTCATAGGAAATAAAGCTGAAGATCAGATTGCTTAAATAAATAAGTAAAGCTGGAGACCAGTCTTAACTACTGGACCCTAGGGAAGTCCTCTGTGTCATATTCTTATTCCCTGCCCCCCCCCAAAAAAAAGTTAAAATAATGTGTTACATTAAATGTCATCAGCAAAATGCTTGCGTGCGTGCTGAGTTGATTCAGTTGTGTCTGACTCATTGCAACCCTAGGGACTGTAGCCTGCCAGGCTCCTCTGTCCATGGGATTCTCCAGGCAAGAATACTGGAATGAGTTGCCATGCCCACCTTCCAGGGATCTTCCCAACCCAGGGATCGAACCCACATCTCTTACGTTTCCTGCACTGGCAGGCAGGTTCTTTACCACTACTGCCTCATCAGCAATATTCCTTTTAGCAAACTCTCAAAACATGGAAGAGACACACAGCTGTTAGTTCCCTTTCTATTTCCTCAGTGGGCAACAAGAAGGAAGCAGCGGAGGTAACAGGATTTTCCATCAGGCATCTGGGCCGGGCCCAGGACCAGGGACACCAAGAGAAGGCAAGGCCTGGAGAATAAGGCTGGGTCCCAGGGTGCCAGGCACACACCTTCACAGCTGGTGAACAGCTTGCTGGGATCGACCTGCAGGGCTTGTTCACACATGTTCACAGGAAGGTGAATGGAGTCAGCAGTGAGCCCCAGCGGAGGTACCAAACACCTGGAGATGACATGGAAAAGGAAGGGAGTTTAAACAGGAAGTATGTGTATAGAGGGAGGGAAGGGGAATGAGGAGGGATTTTGGAATAGAGTGGGGTTTACAAAGTGCTATAGGCAAGTGCTTTCAATTAAAAAAAAAAAAAAAAAAGAGCCAAAATCGGAAAATCTTTGTCCTGGGACCAAGATTCAGGGACAGCCTCCCCTGAGGAAACTGGTGAGAAAAGGACCAGGGTTTGGTGACAAAACAAAGACCCAGTTATCAAAACTGGGATAGAAAATGCGAACTAGGTTGGAGCTGGGTGACAAGATCAGAGCAGGAGCAACAGCTGTGACCCGGTGCTGAGTCACTGTGACCTGATGCTGAGTCAGTGGAAGACAGACCTGATTGGACCCAGGCTTGAGGGCACAGATGGAAGTCCGGAGCCCTCGCTGTGAGCTGGGACGGACTGTGAGAGCAGGAACCTGAGTACTGAAAGGGAAAGGGCAAACGTTCGATGGAATCTTGCAGGCAGGTTCTCCCAGGCAATAGCAGATGACAAATTCTTTTCACCCTTTTTGCTTCTCACTCATCTGGGGGGAGCCTGTTAAAAATGCTAGTGGCCAGCGCTCCTTAGACTTAACGAATTAGAATCTTTATTGGTAGGGACAAGTCATCTGGCTCGAGGGAATCCGATGCACACTAACATTGGAAACGGAGAGGTTTAGATTCTAGATTTTAGAAGGATAGTCTCCCTTACCTTGATTCTGCATTTTTGTATTTGTCTCCTCCCTCACCGTCTAAAGAAAGTAACTTGCCTCTAATAACCACATGCAGTTCAGACTGAGGTAGGTTCAGATAGATTCTTTTTGATGTGGCAAAATATATATAAGATAAAACATACCATTTTAAACATTTTTTAAGTGTAAAATTCAATGATATCAAATTATGTTGTGCAATCGTCACCACTATTTATTTTCTTTTTCATCACTGCTAACAGAAATTCTGCACCTTTTAACCAATGATTCTCTATTTCACCTGCCCCCAACTCAACTGTGGTGACCTCTAATCCACTTTCTGCCTCCACAGTTTTGCCTATCCTAGATATTTCATGTAAATGGAATCCTACAGTATTTGTGTCTGGCTTCTTTTGCTTGGCATAATGTTCTCAAGGTCCATCCAGTTGTTATCATCTGATATATGATAACATATATCAGAACTTCATTTCTTTCTATGGTTGAACAATATCCCATTGTAGGTATATCATGTTTTATTTACCCATTCATCTGTTTATGGGCACTTGGGTTCTCTCCACTTTTTGGCTATTGTGAATAATTCTTCAATCAGCATTGGCATGTAGGTATCTGATTGAATGACTCTTTTCAGTAGTTTGAGTATATTCCGAGGAGTGGAATTGCTGGGTTATATGGTGATATGCTAGGTTATATGTGTTTAATTTTTTGTTCTTGTTCAATCATTCAGTCGTGTCTGACTCTGCAACCCCACAGACTGCAGCACGCCAGGTTTCCCTGTCCTTCACCATCTCCCAGAGCTTGCTCAAACTTACGTCCATTGAGTTTTTAGGGAACTGCTAAACTGTTTTCCACAGAGGCTGCACCAGTTTACATTTCCATCAGCAATGTACTATGGTTCCACTTTCTCCACATCTTAAATAACATTTGTTTTCTAGTTTTTAAACTATCATTATCTTAATAGGTGTGAAGTTGTACCTCTTTGTAGTTTTAATTTGCATTTCTACAGTGACTAATGATGTTGACATCTTTTCACATGTTTACTAGCTATTTGTATACCTTCTCAGGGGAAATGTCTATTTAACTCCTTTGCCCATTTTTAAACTGGGTTGTTTGTCATTTTGTTGTCGAGTTGTAGGAGTTGTTTACATACTCTGGATTTTAAACCCTTATGAGACATATGATTTGCAAATACTTTCTCAAATTATGTAGGTTGTCTTTCACTTTCTGGATGCCTTTTGCTGGACAAGAGTTGTCAATGTTAATGATGTCCAGTGTATCTACTTTTTTTAATTGTTGCTTATGTTTTGGTGTCAAATTAAGAATTCAGTGCCAAATCCAAGGTCATCAAGGTTTACTCTGTTTTCTTCTGAGTTTTATAGGTTTTCCCTTATATTTAGGTTATTGATCCATTTTTCATTAATTTTTATATATGGTATGAGGTAGGGTGGTTCAACCTCATTCTTTTGCATGTAGAAATCCCACTGACCCACAACTGTTTATTGAAGAGATTATCCTTTCCCTATTGAATAGACTTGCTGCCTTTGTCAAAGATTAATTGGTCATATTATTACCGTTTAATGGGTATAGAGTTTCAGATTTGCAAGATGAAAAGAGTTCTAAAGATGGATGGTGGCAATAGTTGCTCAACAATGTGAATATACTTAATGTCGCTAAACTGAATACTTAAAAATGGTTAAGATAGATTTTATACCACATATATTTTACTACAGTTTTTAACAATAAATTGACCATAGATGAATGGGTTTATTTCTGAATTCTCAATTCTGTCCCATTAGTCTATATGTCCATGGGGTCGCAAAGAGTCGGACACAACTAAGCGACTGAACTGACTGACTGACTGAGTCTATACGTCTATCCTTATGCCAACAGCACACTGTTTCAATTACTGTCGCTTTTAATAAGCTTTGAAATTGGAACATGTGATTACTCCAATTTTGTTCTTCTTTTTCAGAATTGTTTTGGCCTGTTGGGTGCCTTGCAATTGCATATGAATGTAAGGACCATCTCTTCCATTTCTGCAAACACTTTTGGACTTTTGATAGGGATTGTGTTGAATCTGTAAATAGGGGTATTACCATCTTAACAATATTAAGTTTTCTAATCCATGAATACAGAATGTCTTTCCATTTATTTCAGTCTTCTTTCTTCTTTCTTTCAGAAATGTTTTGTAGTTTTCAGCTAGGGTAGGTTCTTAAACTATAACGTTTTTCTTCCCTTGCTTAGTATGACACACTTTAGATCAAATAAGAAAGGAGTAAAATTTACAGGAAGGCAATCAATATTTCCCTCATTTTGTTGGCAACCACCTATGAGAAAAAAAGACTTATAGATCACTCAGTATTAAATGAGCATTTATTGACAATTCTTTCTATTTTGAGCCCTGAACTAGGTGCTGGTTTCCATAAGTTTAAAATAGTATGAGTATCAGGTTGAAATCCAAACAGTGATGCTATAATGGGAAATACTACAAAGCAGCCTTGGACAGAAAGCTGAGGGAACAGAAGCAAAGCAGAACTAAGGTCTGTAAGGAGTGTCAGAAAGAGGCTTTGAAGGTGAAGTGAAATTTTGGCAGCCAGAAAGGGGGAATGAAGATGACATTTGAGGGTGAGGATGTGAACCACAGCATGGGGAAGGCAAGTCCAGGAAATGCTGAGGATAGCTGCTCATTTGAACAACTGTTAAAAAAAATATTAAGGTGCATTGTGTGTGCTGGGTTGCTACAGTCATGTCCAACTCTGTGTGACCATATATATGGACTGCAGCCCACCAGGCTCCTCTGTCCATCGGATTCTCCAGGCAAGAATAGTGCCCTCCTCCAGAGGGTCTTCCTAACCCAGGGACTGAACCTGTGTCTCTTACATCTGCCTGGATTGGCAGGCAGGTTCTTTACCACTGACACCACCTGGGAAGCCCCTAATAGGGCACATTATCTGTTAATATATTCCTTTCAAAAAAGATGATGCATTTTATTGTATTTTATTTTTGGCCATGTATCACAGTATATGGGATCTTAGTTCCCTGTCCAGAGCCCCCTGCAGTGAAATGGCAGAGACTTAACCACTGGACAGCCAGGGACGTCTCAAGATGATGCATTTCAAAAGTGAGGAATAGAATAAAGGCTGCACAGTAAATAACGGTATTTTCATCAATGTTAATTTCTTGATTTTGATACTTGTACTATGGTTAGGAGAGACAGTGTTTTACACTGAAGTATTTAGGGGAAGGGGGCACCTGTTAGCACAAGTTACTTTCAAAGGGTTCAGAGAAAATAATACGTTTGTATATAGATAGAGGGAAAATAATAAAGTAAAAATGGTAAAATGCCAACAAGTGGAGAATCAGAGTGAAGGGTGTAGAAGAGCTTTTGTACTGTTCTTGCAACTTTCTTATAATTCTGAAATTAATTAAAAAAAAATCTCCCCCCAAAAGTAATGATATCTCTTCTCTACAAACAATACAAATGGAGTTGGGGAAAAAAAGAACAAGTTCTGTTTAAAATGTTTTTATACACAGAGAAAAATATCTGAAAAGACACCAAACTACCTGTCAGTGAGTACTTCTAATGAGTAGAAGTAGGTTGAGAAAGGGAGTATTTAAATTTACTTTATACATTTTTGTATTGCAACTATTTTATTAAGAGCATGTATTAATTTTGTAGTTAAAACTAAAACCACAGAAGACATTTTAAAAGACCTGGGGGTAATAATTAATGACTGAGGAACACCTTTGCATTGTATGATAATAGGGAAAGGGTGGTAAGAAAAGATATTTTTAATAAAGAAAAATACATATCTTACATACATCAAAACATATATAAAAATCAGCAAATAGATGTGAACAGATAAACAATTGTTGGTACTTAATGAGAGTGGTTTTTATGTCCCTGAGAAGCTTTTCTTCAGAAACTCAGAAGTCAAAAATCTTACCACGTTGTTCTCCCTGTTTAATGCTCCATTGGTAAGGAAAATCAAAGAAACTCTCTTAGTAATTTAAGCAAAAAACCTACATCTTCACCTTAAATACCGCCTACATTTGCAGAAGCCAAGGTTGTTTTTGTTCATTTGACAACTTCTGTGGGATGACAAAAATAAAATAAAATAAAATTACAGCCTGTTGTATTTTTCTAAGCCCACCCAAATGATCAAACTGAATTAAACACTCCCTAGAATCACACACTTAAAAAAAGAGAGAAGTTCCATTTAGTATATGTATAGATATAAAGGGAAATATAAAAATGACATCAATAAGCCATTACCCAATATCCTGCTTCTGGCCCCAGAATAGAAGGACTACCAACTCACGCTTTCCCCAGGGTTAGAAGTGGCTCAAAACAGAAGTGATGTTGATAAAGCGTCCTAAACCAAGGCCATGGATATGCTTCATCTCTTCAGTTCGAGAGAGGACCAAAGGAGTTAGGTTAAGTCTTAGGGCATCAGCCTATGAGAAATATCGAATGGCAAGCTCAGAAGGCTCAGATCATCGGGGCTCAGTCTATTTTCTCCCAATTCCTCCCACTGCTGAATACCATTGTTATGGTCCCTCAGCCTCAAGGGTATAGGCTTATCTATTACTGTCCTGGGTTGTTAACTCCCAAGACTCGGCAGAGGAGAGGGCTGGCTTGACTAATCTGTCCTACTTGTGATTCTTTTATTAAATGAGGACATTCTTCTGGTTGGATTCTTTTGTATCCAAGGACAACATATTTCAACTCTTGATACATTTTAAACTAAAATATGCTCAGTATATAAACTCTGGATGTGAATATGACATAGCTTTCTTCTTTAGTAAAAGAAAAAGTTACAGAAGAAGATCCCCAAACACAGGTTGAAAACTACCTCACTTTTTAAAATTCTAAATCCCAAATTTAATGACTGCGAATTTACCTTTTTAAAGATATTTACCTTACAGCTTGAATATTCATCTATTTATTCAAAATTATTTATTATCACTGTGATAGTCAATAAAACATATTTCCTCCCTTAAAAATCATATACACTAATAAGCTTTTTTTTTTTTTTACTTTTAAAAAGAGACCAATAAGAAATCACCTAAATATATCATCTTCAGTTCAGTTCAGTTCAGTTCAGTCGTTCAGTAATGTCCGACTCTTTGCGACCCCATGGACTGCAGCACTCCAGGCTTCCCTGTCCATCACCAACTCCCGGGGGTTACTCAAACTCATGTCCATTGAGTCGGTGATGCCATCCAACCATCTCATCCTCTGTCATCCCCTTCTCCTCCTGCCTTCAATCTTTCCCAGTATCAGGGTCTTTTCAAATGAGTCAGTTCTTCACATCAAGTGGCCAAAGTATTGGAGTTTCAGCATCAGCGTCAGCCCTTCCAATGAATATTCAGGACTGATTTCCTTTAGGATGGACTGGTTGGATCTCCTTACAGTCCAAGGGACTCTCAAGAGTCTTCTCCAACACCACAGTTCAAAAGCATCAATTCTTCAGTGCTCAGCTTTCTTCACAGTCCAACTCTCACATCCATACATGACCACTGGAAAACCATAGCCTTGACTACGCAGACTCTTTGTTGGCAAAGTAATGTCTCTTCTTTTTAATATGCTGTCTAGGTTGGTCGTAACTTTTCTTCCAAGGAGAAAATGTCTTTTTACCAGTTAGATAATATATTGTTTTGGGCAAGTTTGCTTAGTGACACACACGCACATGCGTGCGCACGCTCACACACACACAGACACACACACACACAATAATAGAATCTTGCTCATGAAGAATTGTATTGGTGATACTAAATTCAAATTCATTTTGCAGTACACTGTATGTAGGTATCTAGCCATTTTATATTTTATTCTCCCAAGATCACTTTATTTTGACAGCATTTAATTTGTCTTAAGGTATATTCTGATCCAGAATAAATATTGGATAAATAGTGTCCTCACTGACATATTACAAAGCAACAGAAACCAGTTCTGAGCAATAGCATTGAAAGGAAGCTCATGTGTTTTCCTTCCTCAGGTTAGGTCTTAATAGAATTTCAAAAGTACCATTTAAAAAATTGTAGCCATTGAGATAACCATCTAACCACTCTTAAAAAGCTGGATCTCTGTATTCTTTCTTTTCAAAAATGTATCCGAGGTGGATCAGAAAGTAGGTGTATGACACCATAAGTGTACCAGAAAAAAATGGGTAAATTTTTTTATAGTCTCGCATTATGGAGATATTGTCTAAATATTATAGTTATTCCAGAAGCCATAAAATGGTAAAATAGTTCACATAAAAATTACAATTCTTAAAGGTAAAAATTACTTTAATAGAGTTGAAAGAAAAACTGAGAAAAATATTTGCAGCAAACATGACATAAAAGGACTGATTTGTTTAATAAAGAGCTCTTATAAAAGCAGTGACGAAATCAAGGAGGGACTGGGAGACTGACAGGCTATTTCCATTCCTGTTCTCTACTCTTTGATAAGGACAATTGACTTTTCTCAGTCTTATGTAAAGTACTGTGCAATCACAATTGCAAGCAAGGTCCTTAGCTTCAATCTTTCCAACAAAGTTTCTTGCTTTTGAGCTCTTCCTATATAGAAATTCTGGTGTTGCCACTAGTAAGATATCATCTCAGTAAAATAATTAGCAAAAACATAAATAGGCAATATAAAATAACCACATATGGTTTTCAATAGCAATCATTATTATAGGAAATTATATTAAAAATTATGCAATACCATTTTTCATCTATTAATTAAGCAAATAATAAAAAGATGATACCTTGTGCTTGAGAATGTGAGAAAAATGGGCATTCTTATTTACAACTGGTGGGAGTGTAAATTGGTACAACTTTGGAGGATACATAAAGGATATATCTATCTATATAGATAGATACTGAAATGGAACTAGCAATTCCACTTCTAGAAATTTATCCCATAGATATACTTGTCCATGTTCACAAACATTCAGGGATGTTCATTAGCTTTTGATAATAGTGGAAAGCTAAAAATAACTGAAATGTCAACAATAGGTCTCTGAAAAAAAAATATACTATAGCTATTAAAAAGAGAGAGGTGAGAGTATATTACAGACTTAATTAGATTTCCAAGTTATATTATGTGAAAAATAAGTTTTAGAACCAGTGATCACATTTGTGTAAAATAATGTGTATATATCTATACATACGTGGGAGGAAAGAGCACATTTTACATATTTCTGTACATATGAATATTTTCCAAGAAAAAAATGTTAATAAAAGATGTGGTATGGACCTAACAGAAGCAGAAAATATTAAGAAGAGGTAGCAAGAATACACAGAAGAACTGTACAAAAAAATCTTCACAACCCAGATAATCATGATCGTGTGATCACTCACACTCACCTAGAGCCAGACATCCTGGAATGTGAAGTCAAGAGGGCCTTAGGAAGCATCACTATGAACAAAGCTAGTAGAGGTGATGGAATTCCAGTTGAGCTATTTCAAATCCTAAAAAATGAGGCTGTGAAAGTGCTGCACTCAATATGCCAGCAAATTTGGAAAACAAATCAGTGGCCACAGGACTGGAAAAGGTCAGTTTTCATTCCAATCACAAAGAAAGGCAATGCCAAAGAATGCTCAAACTACCGCACAATTGCACTCATCTCACACGCTAGTAAAGTAATACTCAAAATTCTTCAAGGCAGGCTTCAGCAGTACGTGAACCGTGAACTTCCAGATGTTCAAGCTGGTTTTAGAAAAGGCAGAGGAACCAGAGATCAAATTGCCAACATCCGCTGGATCATCAAAAAAGCAGGAGAGTTTCAGAAAAACATCTATTTCTGCTTTGTTAACTATGCCAAAGCCTTTGACTGTGTGGATCACAATAAACTGTGGAAAATTCTGAAGGAGATGGGGGTACCAGACCACCTGACCTGCCTCTTGAGAAACCTATATGCAGGTCAGGAAGCAACAGTTAGAATTGGACAAGGAACAACAGATTGGTTCCAAATAGGAAAAGGAGTACATCAAGGCTGTATATTGTCACCCTGCTTATTTAACTTATATGCAGAGTACATCATGAGAAACGCTGGGCTGGAGGAAGCACAAGCTGGAATCAAGATTGCTGGAAGAAATATCACTAACCTCAGATATGCAGATGACACCACCCTTATGGCAGAAAGTGAAGAAGAACTAAAGAGCCTCTTGATGAAAGTGAAAGAGGAAAGTGAAAAAGTTGGCTTAAAGCTCAACATTCAGAAAACTAAGATCATGACATCCTGTCCCATCACTTCATGGCAAATAGATGGGGAAACAGTGGAAACAGTGGCTAACTTTATTTGTTTAGGCTCCAAAATCACTGCAGATGGTGATTGCAGCCATGAAATTAAAAGACACTTACTCCTTGGAAGGAAAGTTATGACCAACCTAGATAGCATATTAAAAAGCAGAGACATTACTTTGCCAACAAAGGTCCGTGAAGTCAAGGCTATGGTTTTTCCAGTAGTCGCGTATGGATGTGAGAGTTGGACTATAAAGAAAGCTGAGCACTGAATAATTAATGCTTTTGAACTGTGGTGTTGGAGAAGACTCTTGAGAGTCCCTTGGATTGCAAGGAGATCCAACCAGTCCATCCTAAAGGAGATCAGTCCTGAGTGTTCATTGGAAGGACTTATGTTGAAGCTGAAGCTCCAATACTTCGGCCACCTGATGCAAAGAGCTGACTCATTTGAAAAGACCCTGATGCTGGGAAAGATTGAAGGCAGGAGGAAAAGGCGACGACAGTGGATGAAATGGTTGGATGGCATCACCGACTCAATGGACATGGGTTTGGGTAGACTCCGTCAGTTGGTGATTGACAAGGGAAGCCTGGTGTGCTGCAGTTCATGGGGTTGCAAAAAGTCAGACCCGACTGAGCAACTGAACTGAACTGAAAAGATGTTTTTATCCTTTGGACTTAAAAAAAGATGATTGAATATTGTCAAAAACTACAAAGCATCTTTGAATTTTTCCATGAAAATAAAATTACACATTTGGAAAAAAAATGTTGTTTAGTGTTTAAGGCAAAACATCTGCCAAGTGTATTTAGTTTGACATTTTTTCGTGTCCTGTTTACCAAACTAGAAACAAACTTCAAATCAGTTAACTGATATAATTAGAAAGAACTGCTACCTTAGAATGATATGCTTACTGATATATTTGCACTGTGGAATACATTGACCTGTAAATGCAAAAAAAGACTACAGCCAGGAAAAGAAGTGTGTAGAGTTAAGCAGCATGATACCCATTGAGATAACCCAGTTTTCCTTAGTTATCTTGCCCATTACCTTCTTTCATATGCAAGAGGGAATAGTAATCCAAACATCAAAAGTATTTATCTCTGGGAAGTCTAAAACTAGGTGGTCCTGACAGATTGTGTTCACCATACTAAGAAATCTAGAATTTGTCCTAATGATAACTATTAAGCAGTTTTAAGTAAGAAGACGGCATGATCAGGATTGGGTTTTACAAAGATCTCTTGGGCAGCACTGTGAGAAATGTGAAGGAGAAGGACGATATTTAAGGTAGAAAATTGCAGTAACATAGGAAAGGGATGATGAGTACTTTTGGTTTTTAAAGAACATATCAAGTTACAAATGAAGACACTGGTCCTCTGGTTGGACCCTGAGGCCCTGGGAGGAACTCTGGAGGACAGTGCTGAGGCAGTTTATGGAAGCCTTTGGCAGTGATGGTCAGGCCTTTGGAGGCAAAGACAAGGAGTGGTACCTGTTATACAAGGTGGCCCACTTAGCCAAGGCTATGGAGGTTACTTCCCTGAAGGACATTTCTTCTCTTTGCCCATTTTAAGAGTCTGAGGTTTTTTTCACTCCTTCCCAGGGAAATCCCTCAAGGTCCTGAAAGTCTTGTCCATTCTGAAACAGACCCAAGGAAGTATATGACTGAGGTTGAAGGAATTTGTGACCACTGGGTTGATCTGGCAGTCCAAATGCCCAAGAAAGTGAAACTATCATCCATGGTGCCACCATTCTGACCAAACCACCTTAATTCTGTGAGATTAACTGTAGAAGCAACTGTAGGGAAAAACAAAATCAATAAGCGCTTTATTCTTGCCAGGATATTCTCTTTGCAAGGTGACAGGGCACTGAGTCTCATTAGGGGCACATCTTATTCTTGTTTCTAAAACAACTTACACTATCTCTCTGCTCTTGTGCCTAAGACACTGCTGCTAATGACTGATGTGGACCACTGCTGTAACTCTGCTAAGAGTTATACTTCTACTTGGGCAGCTTTGCTAAAGCCATCTTTGATGCCATCTCCAAGTCCTGCAGCCATCAGACCCCTGAACTCTGCAATGAGATTGGATTTACCAAATTTAACTCTCAGGGATTTAGTGATCATATAGACTCAAGTGACAGTGAAAAGAACCCAGAGACTCCTTCTGCGGCTACCATGTTCAGTTCTTGTAGTACAAGCAAAAGTAAAGGGTGAGAAAGATAATGAAGATCTGAACTAAGCTGAACTACTAGTGCAGTAGTAGTAGCAAGGAGAGAGAAAGGGTAACAGACTGAGATATACAAGAAAGAGAAATCATAGGCCTTCAGGACTGACTGGGTGTGGGGAGTAAGAGGGAGGGAGATGTTGAAAATGATTACTTTGGGTTTCCAGTTTAGAGGAGGTCTAGAAAGGAGGTCTTTCAAAACGATAAGAAAAGCAGGCTACGGAGCCACTTCTCAAGAGATTACAAATAGTTAAGTTTGGGACATACAGAGTTTAAGATGGTTGAAAGACATACACCAAGATCAATATGTAGTTGGATAATACAGCTTTTAAACTCAGGCAATAAATAGTACTGGGCTGAAGGTACAGATTGTTGGAGAGTGGGTAGGTGGGTAGGCATGATTATAAGATGGTAAATGAAGCTGTTGAGGAGAAAGAGATGACTCAGGGAGAGTGTGTAGAACTGAGAAGAGAAGTGAGCAAAAGATAACAATTCTCGAGACAAATGGTAGAGAATTTGCATTAAGGGGTAGATAGAATAACAGAAGTCTCCAAAGAAATACACATAAAATATGTTATAAATATTATATATGTGTATATATATAATGTATTATTATACATAATATATTATGTTATATATTATATATAGGGCATATGTTATATAACATAGAGAGAGCATAACATATATAGGGCATTATTATAGAAGTTAAAAGAAGAGAAAGCTTCAAGAATTGTTAGTTATGCCTATGATTTATTCAAAGCCAAAATTTTGAAGTACTAGGACCCCAAATTTTTTGTTTTGTATGCCACCGGCTTGTGGGATCTTAGTTCGCTGACCAGGGACTGACCCAGGCCCTTGGCAGTGAATGTGCCAAGTCCTAACCACCGGACAGCTAGGGAATTCCCTAGGGCCCTTGATTCTAATGTTTCTGTGGAAAGAACTCTTGGCTTTATAATAATCCACTTTTTGATGCAGTTCCCAAGAATATGTTCTAGGGAAAACAGGAGCCTATATAGACTTGCTTTTTTTTTAATTGATAAATTCTCTCTGTTAATTGATAAACAGATAAATTCCACATTTATATTTGTGCATTCTATATATGTTAATATAGATTATATATGGAGGGAATTATTAAGTCTTAAAACTATTAACAGAATTTTGAATACATAATATAATTCTAAAATCAGTTCCAAAAAAAAAAAAAAACAGTTTGAAAACTTGAAGAGAAGTGATGTATGTTAAAAATTGAGATGTGTCCATTGGATTTACCAACTAAAATCACTGATGTGTTAAGCAAGAGCAATCCTGGTCAAGTGGCAAAATCTATACTGCAATGAAGTAAGGAAGGGAAAACAAGGCATATGCTTGTTGCTAGAGAAGACAATCCAGTGGTCATGGATGGATGTGAGAGTTGGACTGTGAAGAAAGCTGAGCGCCGAAGAATTGATGCTTTCGAACTGTGGTGTTGGAGAAGACTCTTGAGAGTCCCTTGGACTGCAAGGAGATCCAACCAGTCCATTCTGAAGGAGATCAGCCCTGGGATTTCTTTGGAAGGAATGATGCTAAAGCTGAAACTCCAGTACTTTGGCCACCTATGCAAAGAGTTGACTCTTTGGAAAAGACTCTGATGGTGGGAGGGATTGGGGGCAGGAGGAGAAGGGGACGACGGAGGATGAGATGGCTGGATGGCATCACTGACTCGATGGACATGAGTCTGAGTGAACTCCGGGAGTTGGTGATGGACAGGGAGGCCTGGCGTGCTGTGAATCATGGGGTAGAAAAGAGTCGGACACGACTAAGTGACTGAACTGAACTGAGAGAAGACAATAGGTTGAGAGAGGATTTTCTTTTGGGGAAAGATGCTGCTAAGACAAAGACTAGGCTTCCCAGGTGGTGCTAGTGGTAAAGAATCCACCTGCCAATGCAGGGGACTCAAGAGATGCGGGTTTGACCCCTGGGTCAGGAAGATCCCTTGGAAGAGGAAATGGCAAACCACTCCAGTATTCTTGCCCGAGAAGTTCCATGGACAGAGGACCCCGGCGGGTTACAGTGCTTGGGATGGCAAAGAGTCGGACACAACTGAGCACACATGCATGTGAACTGCTGAGAAAGAGAAGGAGGCAGATAAGTGAAGAAGCGTGCCAGCAAAGAGGAGTGGGGGATGAGGTCCAGAGCCCAACTGGAGGGATTAACTTTGGATAAAAGAAGGGCTGTCACAGCCTCTTTCCCATGATAAGCAGAAAGTCATGCAAATGTATTTCTATGAGACATCCACCACCCACCAAAACTTTTTGATACAAAGCTTCTTGGTTCTGGAGCTCCAAATCAGATGGAGAGTAGGCATCTGCAATGCTGTAAGAGGTAACAAGGAAACTCTCTCCCTGCTGCCAACTCGCTTCAGTGGTGTCTGACTCTGTGCGACCCCATGGACTGCAGCCTACCAGGCTTCTCTGTCCATGGGATTCTCCAGGCAAGAACACTGAAGTGGGTCGCCATTTCCTTCTCCAAAACTCTCTCCCTGGGTCATCCCATTTCACAACTTTGACAACTACCACATCTCACATGTTCAGCAATGTCAAAAGTAGTGTGAAAACCAAGTCCTTAGTGTTCCTTAGTTGAGGTATAATTTACTCAGTAAGTATCATAAAATATTTATTAAGGTAAATATCATCAAATGCACCAGTTTTAAATATACACGTAAATGATTTTTAATAAATTTATCAAATTATGCAAGTGTCATTGTTACCAAATCAAACCTGGGTCTGCTTGCCCATGCACAGTAAAGCCAGTCTACTAATACCAGACTGTGGGAGCAAGTGAAGTGGAAATCACTCCATCATGTCCAACTCTTTGTGAGCCCATGGACTATACAGTACATGGAGTTCTCCAGGCCAGAATACTTGAGTGGGTAGCCTTTCCTTTCTCCAGAGTGGTGAAGGAAAGTACATTGTGTATTGCAAGGCCAATCAAAGAGTATGGACAGCTAGCAATCAAAAGACCTAAACTCTCCAATGGATTTTAGGAAAGGGTTTTTAAAGACAAAGTGAGGGACAAAGTGGGAGGACGCATGATCAACTTGTGCACAATTCTCTGATTGGTTAATGATGAGGTAACAGGGTGATGTGTCACAGGGATTAATATCATCAGTCCTCAGGCTCCAGCCAGTCTGGGGTCTACCTGTTCTTCAAGCAGTTGGCTTCTTCCCTCTGGTGGGGGTTTTAGTATCTGTAAAACAACTCAGAAATGTGTTAGACACTATCTATGTCCTTCAGGGAGGGACTAAAGATTCTCTGACTCTACCATTTGGCTGTTCTATTTGTTCAAATTGTTACCAGTTCTTCTTACCCAATTGCTATCGATTATTATTATAAGTTCACATTCTTCTGGTCATTAATTCTTGACCCAGCATTTTGTGACTGAGGGCAGGCCTGGAAAACTTAAATTTTTCTACAAACAAGAGGCAAGCAGAGGCTAAGGCCCATTTTCAGCTAATTTAGCTGGGGATTACACCAGCCCTATGCAACTACAGATCTATTTTTCATGCCTATAGATTTGCCTTTTTGGACATTTTATATAAATCATACAATATGGTTTGGGTGGTCTTTTTGGCTGGCTTCTTTCATTCAGTATAACTGACTTTTAGGCTTATCCCTGTTGTAGCATGAATCAGCAGTTCACTCCTTTTTTATTGCTGAGTAGTATTCCTTTGTATGGCCACACAACATTTTGCTTAACTATTCACCAGTTGGATATTTGCTACATTGCTTTTGCTTCCTCCTTTGACCCTGAGTGACAGAACCTAGACTGACAATTTTCTCTTAGTTCTTTCAATATGCCTGTTTACAATTTTAGAGAGTGTGAAGCTAGGCGTTGCCAACTTTTTGGTGAAGGATAAAGTAAGCTGGGGGGAAGTGGTGAAGATAAAGATATTGTGATCAGACTCAGTCACCACATCAGTGTCTTACAAATTGTGACAGGATGTATCCCTGCCACAATCACAGGAGGATAACTCACATACTCTGAAATTGTGGCCACTGCAATATACCAGGACAAAACAATAATGGCAATGACAACAATAGCCACCACAATAAAACCTACCAGGAAATAATGGGAAGAATGATGCTATCTGGGTGGCGGGGTGGTGAGGGTGGAGACCCAATGAGAAAAATGACATTAGTTATGCCAAAATAGGAATAAAAATGTTGTCCTAATATAAACATTGTCCTATATGCACTGATGTCCATGGATGATAAGTGACCCTCTCAGAACATACCTTGAAAGCTGTATGTACAGCCTAAATGGTTGAAGGCAAGGTTATCATAAAATGAATATGTATATATCCCAATAAGTGATTCAATCATTTTGTATTTTTCACTTTTCTTTTTTAACTTTTACTTTTTAATAAACAAAAGTATAAAAAGCCCTCGAGTAGCTATCATCCATATACAACAACCAGCAAACCATGGCCAATCTGCCCCATCTACAAATTAATTCTACCCCCGACACACACAAATTAATTCTGCCCTCCCATATTATTTTGCAGCAAATCTCAGGTATCATTTAATTTTATCCATAAATATTTCATCATGCAACTCCACAAGAGAATTTTTTGTAATAACATAGCCACAATACCATGATCACATCTAAAATGCTATAATTTCTTAACATCAATTTTCCAGTCATTGTTCCTGTAATTCAAATTTGTAACTTAAAGCAACCAGCCCAGATGACAAAAGAACCTCTGTCAGATGAAGACTTGGAGAAGAGGGGCTCCATGAACGTCTTGATAGAATACACGAGGTAACATTTCCTCATATTGCCAAGTGATCTTGTCAGGCTGGGGTTTTAAAGGACAGAAGGGAATGTAAAAATAAGCTTGGAAAACATATGCCATATGGACATTAGAGGATTACTCTCCTCTTTTGGATATGAAATGACTAATTAACTATTTGCAGCTAAAACGTGTGGGATCTTTTTCACAAAATGGAATATATCTTTCCCTCACTAAGCATATTGATTAGAGACATAATCTAGACTGTCTGGGAATAGTTTTTCTGGAGCAGAATAAATCACACCCTTATAATAAAACACACCCTTTGATGTACTGTTTAATTTTAGATATGTCTTGACACATTTATTTAAATATTTTGGCGCTGACTTTTTTTCCCTTTAGGCATGCCTGATGTCCACATTTATAATTTAGCTGTCATTTTTTTTCTCAAAAGGTTGTGTGAGGCAATAGGATAATCAATCCCAAGTTTTGTCATATATGAGCAGTATGACCTTATAAAGTTACTTAACCTCTCTGAGCAAGAATTTTTTTCCCATTTGTTGGCCATTAAGGATTTGTGATGATTAAATGAAATGAAGAATCTAGCATTATGTCTGCATGAAGAAATCATAGCTATCATTAACAAAGACAATTTTTCTATAATAAAAGTGTATAATCTATCAAAAGTTCCCCCAATGACAGTTTTTCTTTAGCTGTATTATTTCTTACTGTTGCTTCAACAAAACCATACTGTTACTATACACGATCAGATAGCTAAGAAATACTTTACATTGTCTTGAATGTAAAAAAGGGCTTACAGTAATAGAATTGTAACTGATAGACACTCTTAAATCATTCTATTTTGAATCTACTTTTTTAAAATCAGTTCAGTCCAACCATCTTTATCTATTCTATCCTCTCAGAATAAAATACCAAACTTTTCTGTTTGAAACTGCTGCTGCTGCTGCTGCTAAGTCACTTCAGTCGTGTGTGACGCTATGCGACCCCATAGTCGGCAGCCCACCAGGCTCGCCCGTCCCTGGGATTCTCCAGGCAAGAACACTGGAGTGGGTTGCCATTTCCTTCTCCAATGCATGAAAGTGAAAAGTGAAAGTGAAGTTGCTCAGTTGTGTCTGACTCTTAGCGACCCCATGGACTGCAGCGTACCAGGCTCCTCCGCCCATGGGATTTTCCAGGCAAGAATACTGGAGTGGGTTGCCATTGCCTTCTCCTAACAGACAAAAATAATCAGAAAAGACAAAAAAAAAAGTCTCATACTCTCATTTTAGAGACAATGCCCCCCAAATTTCAAGTCCTTAAGTTCTATTCCAAGCCTGACCCTGGCCTGAAGTATGCCTGGGGGAAAACCAGAAAACTTTCATTTTTTTCCCATACATTTGTAGGCATAGAATGAAAATCATTTATAGTAGAATATTAATGAAATAGGTTGCTAATTCAGCAAACATACTTTTATGCTCAATGTATGGTTTATTAAAATCTGTGTTAAATACTTAAGCCAATTGTCTCTGCCTCTATAGGTTTAAATATTGCTTTGGGCAACTGATTTTGTGATTGATGGTTTAGGATCTTGCCATACCTCATAGTTAGCAGTAAATCTTCATTATGTAGTTCCTCAGAAATGAAAAGTATGATAAATCAGCCCAAATGTGTTCTGACCTTAACACAGTTCCTGGTGCTATTCTCTAGTGAATTGCTTCCCTTTAGTAAAAGGGGACACACCACCATAATTCCAGCCTATTATAAGCTCTGATTCATTACTTGAAGTTTTATTACAATGTGTCATGAGTGTTCATGATATGTGGCATGAAATATTCTTTGAGAGGTCAGCTTCAAAAGTGCTACTGTGGTCAATCATGTAGATGGATAGCTGCATGCTGTGTCTAGAGCAGCTGTCTATGTCCTTTGCTAACCAGCTACAAGGTGAGCTGGCTGGCAGCAGTTCAGCTGGCTACTTTCCATGCTACTGTTGCCCGTGTGCTCAGTGGCTCAGTTGTGTCTGACTCTTTGTTAACCCCATAGACTATAGCCCACCAGGCTCCTCTGTCCATGGGATTTCCCAGGCAAGAATACTGGAATGGGTTACCATCTCCTTCTCCAGGGGATCTTCCAGACCCAGGGATCAAAGCCAAGCCTTCTGCATTGGCAGGCAGATTCTTTACCATTGAGTCACCTAGGAAGCCCCAATGCCACTGTTATCCATTCAAAAAATGAATGAGGGCCAGGCCTGCTCCATAGTCAATTCTATACCTGGTGCTCGTCTCTAACCCCCTGCTATCTGGGTGGAGGCACAGTAAATAAGAGGTCACTTTACAGTAATAAGTGTTAGTCACTTATCAAATATTTATCCAGAACCTCCTATATGCCAGGCTCTCTGTTAGGTCACTAGAGCCACAATAGTAACCTAAGCAGACAAAAATATTGTAATGTGCTGTAATGTGCATAGGATGTCATGAAGGCCCAGATAAGAGGATCTAAATATACTAATAAACTAGAGGTCAGGGAAAGTTTTTCAGGGGAGGTGAAACCTCAGCAGAGTTTGGAAAGATTAAAAAGATGCCAGGTGGGGAAGGCATTCCAGGTGCGTTATGAGAGGTGTGAAGCAGCAGGGAAACTGGCAGGTTGGTATATAGCTGCTGCCTTATCTGAAAAACAGCAGAAGTCAAGCAGAGACTTCACGGTGGTCCAGTGGCCAAGACTCTGCACTCTCAATGCAGGGAGCCTGAGTTCAATCCCTGGTCGGGGAACTAGATCCCACATGCTGCAACTAAAGATCCAGTATGCCACAATGAAGATTGAGGATCCCACATGCCACAATGATGCTCCAGCACAGCCAAATAAATAAATCAATGATTTCAAAGAAAGAAAAAAGAAAAACTTAAAGCGAAAAGTGTCATGATTGCATTCACATGTGAGAGTGCTCATTCTGCCTGCAATACAGAAAATGGACTGTGGAGAGGATGAAGAGGCCAATTAAGCAGTCATAACCTTGATTGCAGAGTAGGAGTGGAGCAGATTAGGTTTATACTAAACTTACTGCAGGACTCTGCAACTGATTAGGATAGGAAAAGACGACAGGTGACTAGGACACAGGTTTCTGGCTATAAATGCAGTGACTTGAGATATTGGTGCTGGTGAATACTCTTGCTCATCAACTAAAAATTGAAGCACTTTTCTAATGAACTCAAGAAGCCTAAAGGTTAGGCCACCTTACCAGGCGCTCTAGACCCAAAACTGGCCTCCGAGTTAAAGCCGGTGAGTTATTCCTGGAGACAGAAAAGATCATTAGCTTTGAGGAGGGCTTTGATGATGAAGAATGAACAGTTTGGTAACATGGGTTCAAGAATTAGTTATTGTTTTCATTTTGGTGACATAACCTGCAGAAGTAGTTGAAAAAGAGGTTAAAAATGAAGCTACATTATGAGATCTGTGATTATGATCACATCTTGTACTTTAGAAAAGATTAATTAGGAAGCACTAATAAAACGGGAACTATAAAGTCTCTCTGATAATGTAACTTAATGGTTGATTAAATCAGAATATTATTTTTCTAATACAGTGCTTGAGAAAACAGCTCCAAACTATGATCAATGCCTTATTACAATTTCATTCTTAATAAATAAAGAATTACATCTTTTCCCAATGGATAACATTTTAAAGGTAATTTGTCACATACACATGATAATTCTCTAATTAACAGTCATCATTTATCTCCTGTACTGGGTGTGTTCAGTTGTGTCCAACTCTTTTGCAACCCCATGGACTGTAGCCTGTCAGGCTCCTCTGTTCATGGGATTATGTCAGCAAGAATACTGGAGTTGTTTGCCATTTCCTCCTCCTCCAAGGGATCTTCCAGACCCCTGGGGATTGAACCTGCATGTCCTGCATCTCCTGCTTTGGGCAGATTTTTTTACCACTTGAGCCAGTTAGGAAGCCCCATTTCTCTTATTGACTCTTATAATAGCTTGCAAATTGGTTTCTCATCACCAGTCTCAGCCCCCTCCATTTCACCCTAGTCTACCCCACTTCACAATAAATGAACATAAACTGATTAAATTGAACACAAACTTGACATTGTCTTTCCCGTACATATTTTGAACAGTGACTAATAACTGTAGCATAAAGTCAAAACTCCCCAGAATATTAGTGAAGGGCTTAATGATTTGGGCCCATCACTTCTTGTCAATTGACAGCATAAGATCCTACATGCTGCAGACCATGGCCAAAGAGGGGGAAAAGTAATTCTTGTAGCATTTTCTCTTTTCTTTTAAAAACTTTACATGTATTAGCAAATGTATTTTCAGTATCTTGTATATCCCAACCAGTCATGAGTTTTCTATTCATCACTGGAACCATCTGAGGAGGTAATTTTCATCACAGATGGACATTAAAGTCTTATATTAGGTTGGAGTTCAGACTTGAAAAACTTTTATATCACTTCAGATACTAAGATTGTACAGTTCTATGATAAAACATAATTCTTTGAAATAATATAAAACTGCGTTATAATCTAACCATATAGTTTTGGCCTGGAGTTAGATAATCTGGGTTCAAATTCCTGATCTATTACTAACAGGTTGAAAGGCCTTGGGCACGTGATTTAATATCTTTTGGCTTCAGTATCCTCATTTGTAAGATGGAGAAAGTTATTGTGGAGAAAGGCACAGCAACTCACTTCAGTATTCTTTCCTGGAGAATCCTGTGGACAGAGGAGTTGGTGGACTACAGACCATGGGATCACAAATAGCTGGACACGATTGAAGCACACTGAGCACATAAAGCTATTGTGAGAAATCAATAGGATTACATTCAACAAATAGAGCTAGCAAATAGAACTCAACAAATATTAGCTCTAGGTATATGCAGGGGAGTGAAAGAGGTTATTAAAAGAGACAGTATACAATAAGAAGAAGTCTGAGGGCAGGGCTATGGAAGAGAACACTTAGCTGTTGGGCAAAATGTTGTCCAACCCCAAATGCGTTGCACAGTATTCCCCCCAAATTCTTTTCCACTGGAAAACTTAAAATGTGATATTATTTGGAATTAGAATCTTTGTGGATAAAATCAAGTTAAAATGACATCATACTGGTTTAGGATCAGGGCCCTAATCCAACTGACTAGAGGGAAATTTGGACTCAGAGAACTACAAGAAGGAAAATGTGAAAACACTGGGAAGAGAATGTTGCATGAAGACAGAGACGCAAGAAGACCAGGTGACAAAAGAGACAGAGATTGGAGTGATGCATCTACCAGCGAAGGAAGACCAAGGGCTGCCAGCACCCACCAGAAGGTAGAAGGAGGCCAGAGAGCCTTCATAGAGAGCACGACCTTTCTGACACCTTAGTCTCAAACGTCTAGCCTCTACAACTATAAGAGGATACATGTGTATTGTTTAACCTTTATTCTTGGTTGTGCCACAGGGTATGTGGGGTCTTACTTCCCTGACCAGGGATAGAACCTATGCCCTCTGCAGTGGAAGTGTGGCATCCTAACCACTGGACTGCCAGGGAAGTCTCCATTTCTATTGTTTCAAGCCACTCAATTTGTTGTACTTGCATCCCTAGAAAACGTTGTAATGGCATCCCTAGAAAACTAATACAGTTGGTGAGCAGTCAGGGAAAACAGAACGTCAGTTGATCTTCTCAAATACCTTGAGAAGTGGCAGAACAGTTTACAAGATAAGAAAATGGATGATCAAAAGTATTAGACTCTTGACAGAAACAGAACTTAAATCCAAGAGAAGAGTCCTGTTCAAACACTCTTGACTCTAGTGAGCAAAATGCTTTATTCTTTCTCTTTTTGAAATTTCCTTCCTCATCACAACTCCAACTACATCCTCTTACCTCCAGCAACTCACTTTCAGGAAGACCACTGATTAGTGAATTCTACTGTCACACTGTACAAGCTTATACACTGTATGTAGCTTTCACTCTTACAGAAAGAACGTATCCCTCAGTAGGGAGGCTCAGGCATCTACAGTAAGAAAGACACACTGGGGAAAAACAGAAAACAGATCATTTCTCTTTCTATAGTCAGAGAGACAAGGCAGCAACCTACATCACTGACTCCAGTTTTCATGGGCAATTTCAGCAGAAAGAACAGAGCTGTGACATGACAAAGTTCTAAGTAGTCCATACCATACTTTCTATTGTGTATTCATATTGGCACAGAGGCTTCCCAGGTGGCGCTAGTGGTAAAGAATCCGCAGGTCAATGCAGGAGACATAATACACCCCGGTCTGATCCCTCGGTCAGGAAGATCCCCTGGAGAAAGAAACGGCAACCCACTCCAGCATTCTTTCCTGGAGAACCCCATGGACAGAGGAGCCTGGGAGGGGGCTACAGTTCATAATGCTGCAAAGAGTCGAACACGACTGAAGCTACTTAGCATGCACGGGCACTGAAAGATAGTTCACTAACTTTTCTCAGTTTTAAACAGGACCCTTGCTTCAGTGTTCCTTCCATTAAACCCCCTTGATAGTATTGTAGATGCTATTGTTTTTTAAGATTAAAATGAACTTTCAGCCGAATGACTACAAAATAAAAATTTGTCTTTACTTAGTCTTCTCTAAGGGATAAGTAGCACAAGGTTTGAAATCAGAAAGTCTTCGGGTCCAATCCTGGCTTTAGATGGGGCACTGGGGACATTCGGTTCGAACAGGCAAGGAAGTAACCAACTTTCTGTGTTTCTTGCGAAGAATAAATGATAGGCAAAACACGTGGCACAGCAATTTTGTCCCAAGACGGCACGAATCAAAGCTTCTGGGGTCGTTTCTTCTCTAAGAGAGCTCGGTAGTGGATACGTTCTGACACCTAAGCCACAAAAGCGCTCCTAAGACCCTTACCCCAAGGGGCGGTCCGGAGGGAAGGACCCGGGGTTGGCTCCGCCCCAGCTAGGGGCGTCCGGCGCGCCTGATCGTCTCGGCCCTCGGTGTTTTCCACCCTCGACCCAACCTGTATCCAGAACAGCGGCCGCGTGCACTCGTAGCTCCCTAGTGCCCAGGACGCGGCGCCTGCGAGGGTTCAGGACCGACGTGGAGTGAGGCACAGCCAGGGACAGCCCGGGCCCCGTGCGCCGCGCCCACGCGAGGTCCCCGCCGGCGCCACCGCCCGCTCGCCGTCCCCCCGGCCCCGCCCCCCGAGCGCCGAGATCTGTCGGCAGCAGGGGTCGGTAGGTCTGCAGGTATTTATCGGCCTGTTTGCTACCATGCCGCTGTACGAGGGCCTGGGAAGCGGCGGGGAGAAAACGGCGGTCGTGATAGATCTGGGAGAGGCTTTTACCAAGTGAGTGACTGCGTCCGGAAGGGAGGGCGGGTAGCCGAGCCCCAGGCCCAGCCCGGGTCCTCATCGCAGTCTCTGGGGCGGCTGTTTAGGCCTCCACTTCGCCCCCGGGAGCTCCGCAAATGCCGGCCCCTGTTACCTGCACCGTGGGCGATGCAAATCCCGGGGATCCGTTCGGCGGTCTGGTTCTGATTCCTAGAGAGGCCCAAGAGGCTTCGAGAGAATGGCCTTCACTGCCGCCCCTGTCGTCACCCCCAAACTGAGCGGACCCTTTGGGGTCACCTATGCAGGGGATGACAGCGATGACTTAGGCCGCGCTTATCCTAATTTTATCTCCTTAGAAAGGTGGTAGCCGAACTGTAATGCTTGATGACGGCCTTCATTATTAAACATTTATTGAACGGAGATGCTATTGGTGCTGGAAATTCAAATGTATCTTGCTTCCCAAGAGTGGGACGTCGAATTAGGAAGACTGAATACGTAACGATCCGAAACCCTGTGGACATTAGAGATCCTCTGTTGCCCACCCCCCCCCCCCCGCCCCCACAGCTTTTAGATTACGAAATTTACCATATTTTAAAAGGCAACTTGTAAACACTAGATTAGTGATTCTCATCCTTTTGGATGACATAAATCCTATTGATGACCGAAAGAAAGCCAAAAATACACAAACCTTAAAATACTTGCACACAATTTCAGGGCTTGGTGGACCATCGCAGTGGTCTGTGGACTCCAGATTTAGAACCCTTGCACTGGGCTCAAGAAAAAAGGAAAGTGACAGCCAGAATTGCATATATATAATGGAAACTGTTTGAAAAAATGTTGTATATCCCTGAATAGTGCCTGACATACAGTGTGTGTTTAATAACTATTTGTTGAACAAGTGGTCAGAAGAGCCTGTTTAAGAAATTGGAGGAAAGTCCCTGGCGGTCCAGTGGTTAGTTCTTGGTGCTTTCACTGCCAAGGGCCTGGGTTGAATCTCTGGTTGGGAAACTAAGATCCCATAAGCTACCAAGCATGGCCAAAAAAACCCGAAAAGAATTGGACATCAGGTGCTCCATAATTGGATAAACATAGTTCTTGGTTCATGATATTCTCTTACTGTTCTATGCAAGATCTTCCCACATATGCATTGTTAAATTTATTTTAAAGGTTTGTTTTAATAGCATAGTAAGTACCTTGAGGCTGACACCCAAAGATAATTACTTTAGGTATATTGAGGAAATGAGAAGTGGAATGCTAGTATATAGGAGGATGGTTATTGACAAAGACAACAGGAAAGTGATGAGATGGGTTTATGCATCCAGCCAGTGGGTTACATCCTGGAGTTTGAGGAGCACTGAAACAGGTAAACCTGGGGGTGTAGCTAAAAGAAGATGGAGAAAGCTATTTGGGAATAGGAGGAGATGAGTACTGAAAACCAGACAGGACAAAAAGAGATAATATTGAGACTGAACTTACATGGTAATCGTTTTTAACAGCATTTTTAGCAAAGTTTTGTTTTATGGGAAAACAGAAATGGAAATACTTAAATAATCAAGAAAGGAAAATATTTTTTTTTTAAAAAGGATGAAATATTTTATGCAATTTAAAAAATGATGGCAGTGAAAACTAATAGTTTGGGCAGAAGCTTATTTTATGAATTCATGTTATATGAACAGTGTGATTATAATTATGTCAGATATGCATAGTTTTAAAATAGACCAAAGGAAACTTCAGTATGGAAACTAAATAATATTAGAATGATGGAATTATGAGTAACATGAACTATAGGAATGAAATCAGAAACTGGAGTACAGACTCATGGCTGTAGAGATGTGTTACCTAAAATTCAAATAAAATTAAAAGCTGAATAGTTAATGCTACCGTAAAATAATACACTGGTTTATTTCACTAGTACTAATTCAAAGTGATTTTATTTTTTTTACCTTTAGTTTACTTATGAATGGGCTTCCCTGATAGCTCAGTTGGTAAAGAATCTGCCTGCAATGCAGGAGGCCCCCGGTTCGATTCCTCGCTGGGGAAGGTCCGCTGGAGAAGGGATAGGCTACCTGCTCCAGTATTCTAGGTCTTCCCGTGTGGCTCAACTGGTAAAGAATCCATCTGCAATACAGGAGACCTGCGTTTGACCCCTGAGTTGGGAAAGTCCCCTGGAGAAGGGAAAAGCTACCCACTCCAGTATTCTGGCCAAGAGAATTCCATGGACATCCATGGGGTTGCAAAGAGTAGGACACGACAATAGGTGATATTAACTTTTCCTTAGTTTTTTTTCCCCTTTGAATACATCAGAGATGTTTCTAGATGTTTTTGTGACCACTGCTTTGAAAAAAATACACAAAACCTTGTTTCTGTGACAAATATATAGAAAGAATGTTATAATAGTTGAATGTATATCAATTTTCTATTTTATTTGCAGATGTGGATTTGCTGGAGAAACTGGTCCAAGATGTATAATTCCCAGTGTGATAAAAAAAGCTGGCATGCCTAAGGTATTTTTTTTAAACAAATTAGCAAAATAAATGCTGTTCTGTATAATATTTTTAAATATGACTTTAAGTAAGATTGATTAGAACAGTGCTAAATGCATAGCTTAGAGTATAACCCAAGAAAACTTTTTTGATTATTTAGGTTTAATTTTGCATATCGCAAAATTTACTTACTTGAAGCATGCAGTTCAGTGATTTTTGGTAAATATATCAAGTTATGCAGCCATTACCACAGTTCAGTTTTAGAACATTTTTATCATTCTAATAAGATTTCTAATGCCTGTTTATAGTTGATCATCACTTCTACCCCACCATGGATGTTGTTCCTGTCTCTACAGATTTGCTTTTTCTATACAACTTGGATATAAATGTAATTCTATAACATTCAGAGAAAGTTTTTAAACTTAGTAAAATAATTGCATGAGCCTTGTAATGTAATTATAGAATCATTTTATTCTTACCCTGTTCAAAAATATGAGCCAGATTCTCATTTCTTTATCTGTAATTCAAAGGACCTGTGAAAAACACATTTTTTAAAAGAAACTTTCTTGCCAGAGTTAATTTTGCAGATTAGGAATTGTGGAACAATAGAAAGAATAATTTTGCATGCCATAAAATTTGCTTGTTAAAATCGAATACAGATATTTTCTACCGTAACTCACTATTTGCATTCCTGAAAAACCTCTCCTTGATTGCAAACAAAGACAGGTTTTGGGAAAAATTGGGTTGGAGCAGATAACTTAAAACCCATGTAACTTTGTAATCTGAGCCCTAGCAAAAACAAAAATTAATACCTCAGGAAAAAATTGGAATAACTTTAAGATACAACTGAGCTGAAGGCTCTCTTGGGGATATTTAAAGTAAAATCAATAGTTGAAACTGTTGGTTGCTGGGTACTGAGACACTGAAGGTACAGAAGTGAGCTCTGAGCTGCTTGAGCTATTGTTCAGGTGGGACCAGAAAGAAATGCAGCCCAGTAAAAGGTCTTGAAAGGCTTCACTCTGGTATGGTAGCCCCTGGTACACTGGATCATTTAAACTTTTTAAAAATAAATCTGCAAGAATGCCCATTTCTGTGACCACTGAGTTGATGACTTCCTTTACCTTGATGAAGGTTATAACTCTCCTATTATCATTTCAGCTCCTCTTGCCTAATATGAACTGTACAACCTTCCTTATTATATAGACATTATTCCCTTATTTAACAAATATGAGCATATTTGTTTTCATAAAAGTGCAAGTTGTAGCAGGATGCAGTGAATGGAGCCCTGGTGATGTATTAGTGGTGACTTAGCAGCAGCAGCAGCAGTAGCCTGGTTTGGTAGTGTTTGCTTTAGTGGTAATGGTGCATGTTTTTATTTTACCACACATATTTATGAGCTGATTTACTTTGGGACTGTCCCTATATCAACTAAAAGAGACTGTCAAGTGAAGTGCTACTACAAGAGGACAAATGTAAAAAAAAAAAAAAAAAAAGAGGACAAATGTCAGTGTTTTGGGACTAATTTAACAGAAACTGAACCAAGTCTGGAGTATTTGATGAAGCCTTTGATGCTTTTTAGTTGATGGTGCTTTTTGCTGATGATGCCAAAATAATGTCAGATGAAAAATGTAATGAGCACTGGTCTTTACTCACTGTGTGTACAGTCTTATTCTGTAAACCAAAATGTTTTGTCATCTTGGACATGCCGGTTCTTAAAGATTTCTAATTTAAGTGATTAATCTATTTTTAATATTTACATCTATTCTAAATACAAATTGCTTTTGATTTGTTATCAGAAAATCCATTTGTAAAGTAAATAAACATGTTTAATTTGAGATTTTATTACTGTAAATTAATAAATCATTTTAATTTTTTATAGCCTATCAGAGTTGTACAATATAACATCAATACAGAAGAACTATATTCCTACCTAAAGGAATTCATCCATATACTATATTTCAGGTAAAATGCAATTGTGTTTTCCTTGCCCCCCTTCCCCCAGCTTTTTCTAGTGCCCATAATAGTGATATTTGGTCATATTATTTCTAATGTGAAAGAAAAGGTTAATTTCCAACTGCCATTTTAACTTTTTCATATTCAATCTTTTCAAAAGCATGTTTGAAGACTAGAAAACTGGCAAGCATAAGGAAATACTATGTCCATTAGTAAAGGGGATTGGATAATTTAATTACTGTATTAATACATCCATATCGTGAAACACTGTATTGTCAAAAAAGTTTTATATCCATATGTACTGATACAGAAATGTCTTAGATATTCTGTTAATTAAAATCTTATAGAACAGCATCTATGGGATGAATATTTCTGTTAAAATATATAAATATAAATACACAGTAATGATGGAGAAGGAAATGGCAACCCACTCCAGTATTCTTGCCTCGGAAATCCCGTGGATAGAAGATCCTGGAGGGCTACAGACCATGGAGTTGCGAGGGTTGGACACGACTTAGCAACTAAATGACAACAACACACAATAATGAAAATATACAAACTGCTGTTAGTAATAGTTTCTGGTTAGAAGAGGTATAAGGTATTTTTGTACTTTCCAAGTTATAAACTTCTATAATATTTGGAGTCTTGTGAGTGTATACTACTTTTGTAGCTTAAAAAAAGAACACATCCTTTTAATTACTCAAGTTAATATTCATAATAGGGTTTAGTTTTTGTTTTCTGAGATAAATGAATTAATATATGTAAATTTCCTGACACAGTATGTGGCATATAATAAGAGATCAAAAATGTTGTCTTTCTGTGGCATATATATTGATATATATATACAAGGAATACTTCTCAGCCATAAAAAAGAATGAAATTTTGCTATTTGTAGCAACATGGATGGATTTGAACTGCATAATGCCAAGTGAGGGCTTCCCTGGTGGCTCAGACAGTAAAGAATCTGCCTGCAATGCAGGAAACCTGGGTTTGATCCTTGAGTCAAGAAGATCCCCTGGAGAAAGGAATGGCTGCCCACTGCAGTATTCTTGCTTGGAGAATTCCATGGACGGAGGAGCCTGGGGGGCTCCGGTGCTTGGGGTCACATAGAGTTGGACATGACTGAGTGACTAACAAATGCAAAGTGAAGTAAGTCAGATAGAAAGACAAATGTTGTATGTTATCACTTCTTTGTGGAATCTAAAAAATACAACAAACCAGTGAATATAACTGGAGAAGGAAATGGGAACCCACTCCAGTGTTCTTGCCTGGAGAATCCCAGGAACGGGGGAGCCTGGTGGGCTGCCATCTATGGGGTCGCACAGAGTCGGACATGACTCAAGCGACTTAGCAGCAGCAGCAGCAGCAGTGAATATAACAAAAAAGAAGCAGACTGACAGACACAGAGAACAAACTAAAGGTTATTAGTGGGGCAGCATAGGGGTAGGGGAGTTGGAGGCACAAACTTTTGGGTGTATGATAGGCTCAAGGCTATACTGTACAACATAGGGAATATAGCCAATATTTTGTAATAATTGCAAATGGAAAATAACCTTTAAAAATTGAATAAAGAAATTTATAACATGAAATAGTGATAAACGTTGTCTTTCGTGGATCATAAAATGAAGATATCTTTTTGTTATAAAGTTTCTTAAGTGAAGTTGGTACAGTTTCTTTAACCTTAACAAATTGCATTATTTAAAAAAATACAAACTTTTAAAATTGTTAAAAACTATCATTTTTCAGGCATCTATTGGTGAATCCCAGAGACCGCAGAGTTGTGGTTATCGAGTCTGTATTATGTCCTTCCCACTTCAGAGAGACACTCACTCGTGTTCTTTTCAAGTATTTTGAGGTACCTGTTTTTTATGTTGTTTTTAGTAGGTACTCAAAGCTTAAACTAAAAGGTCCTCATTTTTTTTCCTTCGTTGAAAAGAGGAATTGGATGACAAAATAAACTGACCATCTGTTTTCTTTGTATGGTTATTTCATGCATAATTAGCATTTTATCTAATACGTAGATAATTGGATAATTGAAGGTTCCTATTTATTGCTCTTTCTTTTATTTTACTACAGGTTTTAAGTTTTGGGTTTGTTTGTTTTTTTCTCCTGAAATGAAAACTTCTTTGGTGAAGTTTATGATATTTTTCTTCCAGGTCTCTCTAGTTTTCATTTTTTAGGTATGCTGACTGTTCTAAATTTTCCAGCTCTTTCATTTTCATTTCATAGGCTTTAAATTCCTAGTAAATGAAGTATTCAAATAATGTCTCCCATAGAGTAAGTGGACAATGCCAGGAATGACTCTTAGATCTTGATATTAGTGATATTATTCATAACTATCATTTTATATGAGTTAAGATTATTTTAAAGACCAAAATTATGACATAAGATGATTACATTTCATAGTAGGCCAAAATCTTTATTGTTTAACATTTTAAAAATCTTTGCCTTGCAAATTTAAAGTTTTTTTAGCAAGAGTGTATAAAATGTGTACAATATATAAGAAACTGAGCACATAAAAATGTAATTTTCATACATTCTACCGAATACAAAATATATCAAAAATCACAATTTATTTATGAGATAAGGGCAGTTAATTTTTCTAAGTTATAATTTAGTAGGACAGATACAGAGAAACAGGTTACATACCCTCCTATACTTAACTGTACATACCCTATACATACCCTATACCCTATACATACACTCCTATACTTAAATCAGGAATTTGGTTTGCAGTAGAGAGAATGCAAAACATAGTAAGAAGTTACTTCAGCTCTTACCTAAATAAAATAGATGATTTTCTGTATTTTTACTGGGACTTAGCATTTGAGTTTTGTTTGTTAGTGTTCTTATCTAGTATATTACCAGAGTACCTGCTGTACTTAGGCAAGGGAAATTTATCCATTATTTTGTTTGCTATTTGGTTATGATGGACTTCCATATTTTGATTGAATTTGGCAGGATTTTCACTGAAAAGTGTCACTTAGAACTAAGGATTTTTGTAGTTCTTCACTTTGTTTTTAACTACTATATTATAACATTTAAAAAATATAATTCATATTATAAACTTTGTGAGTAAGGACAGTCAAGAATTCTTTTTCTCTGTTTCTATTTCAACCATTTTATAGCACTAAATAAAGATACTGTAATACACAAAAATATTCTTTGAGTTCTATAAGTTGTTTCATTTTGAAATGACACTTCTAAAGCATTTCTATTAACTCAGTTCTTTCTCTTTTGGAAGAAAAACTGAAAACGATAAAGGGATGGTCCAGAAACATACATTCAAAGAAAATGCTAAATTTAAAAAATAAAGAGATATCTTTACCATCATTTGAGTTGTGTTTATATTAGTGTTCTTATCTGGTATAGATAGAAACAGAGAAATAGGATGGGGAACACATGTACACCCATGGCTGATTTATGTCAGTGTGTGGCAAAAACCACTACAGTATTGTAAAATAATTAGCCTCCAACTGAAATAAATAAATAAATTAAAAAAAAAAAGAAATCAAGAAAAAAAAATTACTAAAATTAAATCAATTAGTGCTTCACACAACCCGTTCACACAACCCGTGTGCACAGGCTGAGCAAAAAAAAAAAAAAAAAAAAATGGTAAAAACATCTCTTTATTTTTTAAATTTAGCATTTTCTTTGAATGTGTGTTTCTGGACCATCTCTTTATTATTTTAGGTTTTTCTTCCAAAAGAGAAAGAACTGAGTTAATAGAAAAGTTTTATAATTGTCATTTCAAAATGAAACAACTTGTAGAACTTAAAGAATGTTTTTGTGTATTACAGTATATTTTGATTATGTGTGAATTCAAGTAAATCAGTTAATTCTTTATTAGGTGCTATAAACTGGTTGAGTAAGTATCATAATTATGAATTTTTTCAAATATATTTGAAATGTAAAGGAAACACCTTCAACTACTGACTTTCATTCTGCTTTTGTTGTTTTCTAGGTTCCGTCTGTCTTGCTTGCTCCAAGTCATCTAATGGCTCTTCTTACACTTGGGATAAACTCTGCCATGGTCCTAGATTGTGGATATAGGGAGAGCCTGGTGTTACCTGTATCTTTTTTGTAAACCAGCTAATTTTGCAGTTTTTACTCTAGTTTGAAATAGTTAGGGTTATTACAAATTGTTTTTGTTGTATCAAGCTATTTTGGATTATCATGTACAAATATGATATATGTGGGAAAAATTCACAGAATTTTGAGATTTAGATGTACTTTCTGTAGAAATTTTCATTATGGCTTGATCCCAGTATATACTCCAGAGATCAGACCTAGGATCAAAGAAGTTGGACAGGATAGTCAAGTTTTAAGATAAGTCATATGAAGAGTAATTGGAAACAAATGAGAAAGTTAAATCAAGAAAAATTAAAACTTAATTACAACATGAGATCTGCCTTCAAAAAACTGAAGGGCTCACTGTCGAAAAGTAAATTCCTTTTTTTCCCCTCAATTTCCTGAGGCTATCATGGGGACAGTATGGCATAGGGTTTGTGAGTTTGGGGTTTGGAATCAAATACATAAGTTTAAGTCTCAGCTAAGCTTTCTAGTTGTATGATGTTGGGCAGGTAGCTTACTCTCCCCTTGGCCCAGGTTTCCTCATCTGTGAATTGGGAATTAAAATAATTGCACCTCATAGGGGTATTGTGTGACTAGAGTGAGATAATATGTGTATTTAGTACAGAACCTGGCACATAACTTGTGCAGTAAGTGCTGTAGTTTTTGTATCATATGCCATAGGGAAGAACTCCCTAGTAATTTCAGCTGTTACAAAATGAAATTACTGACTATAAACTGGTCCATTCTCAGTCATTAAATGAATTTAAGTATAGGTATAAATATTTCTTACAAGCGTTAGAGTAGATATTTGCTACATTTGAAAAGGAATTTGAAGTGCGTAAGTGCGAAACTCTTGGAATTTTGAGATCTATATGTGTGTTTGTTAGAAGAAATAATCATGGGAAGGAAATCAAGGATCATTAGCTGCTCAGGAACTGAATTAGGCAATAGCTTTTTAAAATAGAAAGTATTTCGTGTGTAAGTCTCATAACAAAAAGTATTATTATATAAATGAGAAGCTGAAAGTTGAGATAGGTGGCTGACCCAAGTTAATAGAAGTGTACAGCAAGATACAAACCCATGTTAGTTTTCAAAGCCAGTGTTCCTACCCATAGACTTTTTGCTTTTCATAAATAATGTACTTTATAAAACATCAGGAAAAACAACATGTAAAATAAGGTAGCAAATCCATAGTACAATATCGTTCACTGTTCTCTCAGCTCTAATAGAAATACAGTGTGAGACATGTAATTTAAAATTTTTCTAAGAGCTACAAAGTTTACAAATACAAATGAAGGAGATGAAATTAGTAGTGTATTTAGTCCAATATATTTAAAATATTATCATTTAAATATATAATTAACATAATTATAATGGAATATTTTACAGTTTTTTTTTTTTTTTACTGTTTTCTAAATTTGTTGTGGAATTTCTTCTTATAGTGTATCTTAGTTCAGACCAGCCATATGTGGACAGTGGCTACTTTTTTGGACACCCAGGCTCTAACAGATGAGTTCTCTGTGTGTGGTGTTTACCATGTATTTGTATGTATATGTTTAGCTATTTTCTTTGGAGAAGAAAAAAAGACTGATTTTTCTGTAACTCCTTAAAGAATTTAGCCGGCCAAGCTGATATAGAATAGTAGTGCAGAGGTGAGGGAAACACATTTTTACCTCCTCAAATAGTAATATCCTTGACTACCTTATAGATATATGAAGGAATCCCAGTACTAAATTGTTGGGGAGCACTCCCCTTAGGAGGAAAAGCTCTTCACAAGTAAGTTTCCTGGCATTTAGCACATTGCTTCACCTATACCAAAAAAGCAGATGTTAAAGAAATAAAAAACAAACAAAAAGTAACAACAACAAAAAAAAGATGCTACTTTTTTGACAGTGATTAATAGAAGACTTGTAATGTGGACATTCATTGTTATTTATTCCATTCTTTACTTCTCTGGCGGCTCAGACTGTAAAAGCGTCTGCCTACAAAGCGGGAGACCTGGGTTCGATCCCTGGGTCAGGAAGATCCCCTGGAGAAGGAAATGGCAACCCACTCCAGTACTCGTGCCTGGAAAATCCCATGGATGGAAGAGCCTGGTAGGCTACAGACCATGGGGTTGCAAAGAATTGGACACGACTGAGCAACTTCACTTTATTAACCTTGAGTATGTTCATCTTTTAAGGGTAAAACCACTGTTATTTAAAGCATCATGTTCTGTTATGAAGTAAAAGTATTAAATAGGAAAAGGGTATCAATTGCAATATTTTAATTACAGTAACTTTTTTTTCTTCTTCAGGGAGTTGGAAACTCAACTGTTGGAACAATGTACTGTTGACACAGGTGCTGCTAAAGAACAGAGCCTTCCCTCTGTGATGGGTAAAATCATTTTAATCTATTTAAGAGTGGTTTACATTCAACTCATTTTCCCCCCCACACTGCATACTTACTCTCATTTTCTCACATCACTCTGATGTCCTGGCTCCAATTACAAGGTCATTATTGAGCTGTTGTTAATCATCAGATCTAGTAGTTAAATTTTAATCATTCTTTCCAGAACTTTTAACATCATGGATTATCATATACTCTCTTTTTTAAAAAAAATTTTATTGAAGTATAGTTGATTTACAATGTTACATTAATTTCTGCTGTGTAGCAAAGTGACTCAGTTATACATATATATATATATATATATCTTTTTTCATATGGTTTATCACAAGATATTGAATATAGTTAACCCTAACCCTAACCCACTCCAGTACTTTTGCCTGGAAAATCCCATGGACGGAGGACCCTAGTGGGCCGCAGTCCATGGGGTCGCTAAGAGTCGGTCACGACTGAGCGACTTCACTTTCACTTTTCACTTTCATGCATTGGAGAAGGAAATGGCAAGCCACTCCAGTGTTCTTGCCTGGAGAATCCCAGGGACGGGAGAGCCTGGTGGGCTGCCGTCTATGGGGCACAGAGTCGGACACGACTGAAGCGACTTAGCAGCAGCAGCAGTACCATACAGTAGGACCTTGTTATTTATCCATTTTGTATGTACTAGTTTGCATCTGGATCGTCATATACTCCTGATACTACTTTCCTTAGCTTTCAGGACTTTTCTTCCTTTGTGGTTTTCTTTTAGTTCTCCAACTATTCCTTCCTAGTTTGCTCTCCTCTTTCTTTCCCTGCTGATATTCTTCTAGGGATCTATTTTTTGTTCCTTTTTTTCTCCTACTGGCTTTTTAAACGTGATCTCATGTGTTCGCATAACTTCAGCTACATCTATATGCTGTTGATTCTTAACTGTATCACTGAGCCTGGCCCTTCTTCTAAACTTCATGTTTTCAGCTCATTTTAGATAGAAACTACATATGCCTCTAGGCATCTCAAACTTAAGGCTTCTAAAAGTAAACACATTATCTCTTCCCCTAAATTCATTCTAACAAATCATTGTTGGATTATTTCTTTCTGAGCTCACATTTTAGAAAACTAGTGTATCAATCCTTTGAATTCTTCCTCAGAAATCTGTTTTTTGTCTTGTTTTTTTTTTTTTCTGTCCTCCATAACACGGAACATTTGAAAACAAAGACATTGTAAACTAGGTCCTCATTGCTTCTTTCTTGGAGCCTACTCTTTGGACCCATTTAGTCTATTTCATACTCTTGCCAGGAATAACTTTCACAGAATTAATTTGATTACATTATTCTTTTGCTTGAGAATTTTTGCTGGTCCCCACAGGTTAAAATCCAAATTATTGGTTTGATACACATGTTTCTTTACAATCCAACTTTATTCTACCCTTTAACTTTAACTTAGCTTTAGCTTTAACTACTAAACTCAACCCTTTGCACCTTATTTCAGCTGTAGTAAATTTCTTACCTCTTCCAGGCTATATTCCTGGCACCGTTGTTCTTCCATAACCCCATGCCTTCATTTATACTGTTTCTTTACCTGGAATGTTTTTCTTTACCTATTTGAGTTTTTTATCTATCTCCTTGACAGAAAGGTCATTTAAATTATGAAGCCTTCCTCATTTCCCTAAGCAGAATAAATTATTCCCCTCTCTGTTATACCCTCAGCAGTATCAATTATAGTACATTTTAACTTTTTCTGTCAGTAGACTTTGAGAATCCCTGTCTTGTTTATTTTTCAAGCGCCTGGACGTTGAATAAATGTTGGAAAGAGAAGGGCAGGTTGTTAGGACTTTTATCCTTACATGTATTGTTTCCTGTTGTCTTTAGATAGTTAAGATAATAGCATTCTTTATTCTGTAGATCAGTTTATTATTCATCCATTCCAGATAAACTTTGTTACCTTTTTAGTGTAGTTTAATGTAGCATCCCAAGATTTTTTTCTTTTTGGTTCATGGCATGTGGGATCTTAGTTCCCCAACCAAGGACATGAACCCATCCCCCTGCAGTGAAAGCACAGAGTCTTAACCACTGGATACCAGGGAAGTCCCCCAAGATATTTTAAATAAAAGTCTTCATTAAAATTGACCTTAATATTTCCTTAAAATTCTGAACTGTGTGTTCTTAGACACTTTCTCTTTTTTTTTAAATCTTTAATTGAAGGATATTTGCTTTACAGTGCTGTCTTGGTTTCTGCCATACATCAACATGAATCAGCCATAAATATACATATTTCCCCTCTCTGTTGAACCCTTCTCCTACCCCCATCCCACCCCTCCCCTCTAGGTTGTCACAGCACCGGGTTTGAGCTCCCTGTGTCATACAGCACATTCCCACTGGCTGTCTGTTTTACATTTGGTGATGTGTATTTATCATTGCTGCTTCTCAGTTTGCCCCACCTTCTCCTTCCACTCCTGCATCTACAAGTCTGTTCTTTATGTCTGCCTCTCCGTTGCTGCCATGCAAATAAGTTCATCAGTACCCTTTTTCTAGATTCCATATGTATACACATTGATATGTGGTATTTTTCTCCTTTTGACTTACTTCACTCTGTGTAACAGGCTCTAGGTTCATGTAGCTCTCTAGAACTGACTCAAATTCATTCTTTTTTATGGCTGAGCAATATTTCGTTGTATATATGTACCACAACTTCTTTATCCACTCATCTGTTGATGGACATCTAGGTTGGACACCCTTTTCTTAACCAACTGTCTTGAAGTCTGATTCTAATCTTTCCTTCTAATATGCCCCCAAATCTTGACTCTGTCATCGTAAGCCATATATTCCCCATAGTTGAGGAATTAAATCATATCACTGTTTGCTGAAGGATTCACTTAGAAGGGAGGCTCCCCTGATGGCTCAGACAGTAAAGAATCTGCCGGCAATGTAGAAGACTCAGGTTTCATTCTGGGTCAGGAAGCTCCCCTGGAGAAGGGAGTGGCTATCCATTCTAGTATTCTAACCTGGAGAATCATGGACAGAGGAGCCTGGCGGGCTACAGGCCATGGGATCGCAGAGAGTTAGACAAAACCGTGTGACTAACACTTTTACTTTCCACTTAGGATCAGAAATGCAAATATATTTTAAATATCTCTTATCATGGTTCTGACAAAGATTAGATCTAAGTCCTACATATACTTGGGTATCCTTAAGTGACCTCTTTATTTAGTATTTAGAACCTTGTTCAAAAAAGAATGAATATACTAACTTAAAACTTACAAAGACTAAATACATTAATTTAAAAAGTATAGTTGAAAAGTAAATTATATGTAAAATATTATACTTATTATTCTAAATTAGCTGAAATTTAAATATGACTTTTCAAAGCCAGAGCCAATGAATGCCTGATTTGCAGTGTTTAAATGGCTGTGATTAAACCGCTAAGATTGAGAAGCTCCTTCCCAAAGCCAGCATCTACTCCTAACTAAAATAAGCCTTTTATTTTCAAGCTTGCCTTCCATGTTGCCTAGAGAAAACTTTCTCACATTACCAAATGTCTTTGGCACATGTTGGAGTTCATTTGAATTTTCCTAGAGAGAGTTTAGCACATGTGAAATGTTACAGTTTTTAGCACTTATTCTTAAATTTGTACATTCTTTATAATCTAGTTACATTTCTCTCATCTATATATAGCCAGGTTTAAATTGATTTGGAAATCTTTATATTCTCCATGGGATAAATTTTAACATTTAACATTCAGATCAGATCAGTTGCCCAGTTGTGTCCGACTCTTTGCGACCCCATGAATCGCAGCACGCCAGGCCTCCCTGTCCATCACCAACTCCCGGAGTTCACTGAGACTCACGTCCATCGAGTCAATGATGCCATCCAGCCATCTCATCCTCCGTCGTCCCCTTCTCCTCCTGCCCCCAATCCCTCCCAGCATCAGAGTCTTTTCCAATGAGTCAACTCTTCACATGAGGCAACCAAAGTACTGGAGTTTCAGCTTCAGCATCATTCCTTCCAAAGAAATCCCAGGGCTGATCTCCTTAGGAGTCTTCAAACTTTTTGATCACACACTGGCCTCACCAGTAAAAAAAATTTTGAATATATACCTGCAATACATACTTATATTTATACTAA